>NC_134098.1:26998427-27301059 GCF_000715075.1 Nicotiana tabacum
AACCTGACCGCCACCTGATCGGCCTTCCCCTCTAGGGCGACCTCTCGTTGCCTGAGCCCCACCCCGAGCTGGCTGAATGGGTGGTGAAGTAACTGGTTTGGAAGTCATAGCCTCACCCCTCTGCTAAACTGAACCTCCCAAAGGATGGGGACAATACCTCTTCACATGACCAAACTCTCCACATTCAGAGCAACTTCGCTTCAACAATGGCGGCTGCTGAATCGGACCCTGAGAACCAGAATAACTACTAGAAGGACCTTGTACAGATGAACCCTGAACTGATGGATCACGAGATGAACTCTGAGATGGGAGGTCACTGAGAGATGATAGACTCGGATGAGCACTATATGAACCATGGCTAGCTGGTGCACCATGATGGACTAGATGATCCATCTGAGCGGTCCTATAAGGGCGACCCCGGTTGTGGTGGGACTTTCCTCCCGAAGAAACACCGCTGAAAAAACCCGAACCACGAGGCCTCTTCGCCTCCATCTCCTCATGCTCCTGACTACGAATCTGCTCTAAATTCCTAGCAATATAAACCACCTCGTCGAACCTAGCACCTGAAGCAATCTCCCGAGTCATGACGAAGCGCAATCCATAGTTGAGGCCATCAATGAACCTCCTAATCCCCCCTCTCTCTCTCTCTCTGTGGGAACCAACCAGATCGTGTGACGAGCCAACTCTGAAAATCATATCTCATGCTGGGTCACTAACATTGTCATGCCTCGACCTCGGGAAGTGCGACTGACGCTCAACCGAGTGAACCCGGCTGAGCAAGCCTATTTAGATTTTCTTCTACCCAAAATCAACCATGAATAAAGTGGAGATGCACTCCATTAATCAAACACTGAAAAGATTTCATTAACAACTCCCATTTCATTTCCATTAGCAGCTTCAATCATAATTTTCAAAATATTATAATTTACAGATATAATGAAAAATATGTTTGCCAAATATCAATATTTCTAGTTCAATTTCCCTCATCAAACACCACCCATAACCTGTCTATAGAGCCTCTAAGTACAATATAAGAGTAACATGAAAATGCCGGCAACTAGGCCCCGGCTATACCTCAAAATACAAAGTACAACATCAAATGACATCAGGCCAGGAATAGAGTAGGGCTCACCAAAACCTGCTGAATAAGGAGTAATTGCTAACAAGGACCAAGGTTGCCCGCTGATGAACCACCTACATCCATTAAAGATGCAGCACCTCCGGTAAAAGGGACGTTAGTACATATGGAATAGTACTAGTATGTAAAGCTAAATGTCCCTTTTCAAAATAGAATGCCAATATAAGAAGGGGAAAACCATGGAAACCACAACCAATAATCAATGATATCCAAAAGCCAAGTTAAAACATAGTATTTTTCAAGATACGAAGATAATATTATATTTTGGTTGGGAGATCTTTAGCACCGATATACCACTGTTCACAATTCCACCGTTCACAATACAATTACCACCGTACTTTTAGCACGAATTTAGATCACGACCCGATCGGCTAGGCCGTCTCATCCGAGACATCAACCACAACCACAATTTCAATTATAATTTCCAGCACAATCACCACCATGTGTGCGGCATGGCGTCCGATCACGACCCGATCGGCTAGGCCATCTCACCACAATTCCATGTGGATCGACATCATCCTTTTCTATCAATCATCTCATCCCAATTAAGGGGAATAATTTTATCACATCAAACTCATTCCAAATAAGGGGAATAATCACAATCCACTTCTATACCGGCACGTGTAGTTTTGGGGTTAGGTTATTTTAACATACCCTTCCTCGGTGTCAATCGATACTCCTAAATACATATTTGATTTGCATACAAAGGAAATAGAAGTACAAATTGCATTTTATCTCATAACCTTTCATACCGTATATAGCCTCATTGGCACTTTCAACCACTTACAACATCATTATTTCACTAGCTCTCTTGACCATACATATGATTCTTCATTCATGGCACAATGGCCGTATTTTATATTCCACACTTTCATTTCTTTCCTTTCATGGATGATCATCATCATAAATATCAACATATAAAATATTCGGGAAATCACAACTTTATATTCATTAGAAATGAAAACTTTAAACACATTAGATTTTTTTCAAAAGAAAAATAGAGTAAAATCATTGGCAATCGAAGCGCGAGTTAAAATCGGAAACAAGTAATACACCATTTATTCTTGGAATACTAAAAAGGGCAATACACAATTTCCATCACGAATATGTAAAAACGCAAAACACATCAAAAATACTTACAAAGCATAACATTAGTTAAAACAGCCACATGTGGGCATCATTTGAGTACATAAGCTTTTAGGTAATTCTATTTTCGAAATAATTTTGGAACAGTTGAATCAAAGCTCATTTCATTATCTTTCTCACATCATCTCATTTTATTGGCACCACTAGCCACAAGTATAATTTTCATTCTTGGCACGGTGGCCACACTTTATATCACCAACTCACTTCTTTCACTTTCGAGCATCTTTATATATTACAAACAACAACGCATTTCCAATCAAGACTTTAAGTACACACATGAGCAATTAAGAGTCTCAAGCATATCGATTTTTTTCACACAATTTGGCATACTAGATTTCATTAGGAACACGACTCAAAGCCATAACATTTTAATACACAACCCATACTTTGAGCATATATCTTTCGACATAAGGCTCATTCGGAATAGTCAAGTTTATAAGGAATAGCTCGGAACATAGGAATTTGGAACTTGAGCCAACCATGCTTGCAACTTACGGGAACATCATGGAATTCAATTCTAAGAGAGTAGTTTAGCCAACATACCTTGCTTGAGCTTTCCTTAGATTACTACAATGTTCCGGAAATCCTAGCCATTTCAATCTATTTAGAAACATAACAAAAGTGAACCATAATTAGGAAGATATTCGTGGGTTCTCCTCATTTAAGCATTTCATCAAACACTTGGTGTGCAAATTTGACTACAAGGTTCTTCTATAAGATTTTCTTCACCCCACAACCAATTCAATACCAAGAGTGTACTCCTTTTAGTTAAATAACCTCCCTACCACCCTTATGGTTACATTCATGCAAAAAGAGCAACTCCCACACCTAAGAATCATACTTCTCATGACCTACCTTCAGTCCAAATTCCGAAATTTAGGGCTAGGGAATAGAACCTTACCTCTTAGATGAAGATCTTGTGATTGGCTTCCTTGATTCTTGAAGATTGAGCCAAGAATGGATGATTAGCATGCTAGGTCTTCTCATTCTCTCTCTAAAATAGCTCTCTCCTATCTCTAAAAATCAGATTTCACCTTGTAAAATGACCCCTCTATGGCCTTATATCAAAATAAGGTCGGATAAGAAATTTTCCAAAAATGACCCCGGAAGTCAATTATGAGGTAGCAAAATCATTATGTGGGCGGAAGAATCGATTATGTGGGCAGTAGAATCAATTATACTATAGCATAATCGCTATGTAGGCAGCAAAATTGATTATGTGGGCAACAGAATCAATTATGCGATAGCAGAATCAATTATGCGATAGCGGACTGGTTTTTTCAAAATTTACCCGCTCTCTGCTCCACTTTGCGATGCTTATGCGGTCCGCAGAACCGATCTGTGGTCGCGAAATTGATCGCAGAATCACATTCTTCTACCAAAAATTTCCATCAACATTTTAGTGCATTCTTCAACCCCGTGGCTCGTTTTCTATAACCCTCAAACCCATTAACCTACCTCGGCACCACGAAACCTTAAATTCCTTTGCGAAATTTTACGGGGCCATACATTCTCGACCACTTAGGATCATTCATCCTCGAATGAGGAGTAGAGTCTGTCCCCAAAGACTTAACATAACTCATTTCTTCTTCCACACATCGCAATCCTCCAAATTTTACTAACTCCCAAATTTTTCAGAAATTTCGGTAGAGTCTCCCCTGTAATTGGGTCCATCCACCTGCCAGAGTAATACCAAAACCGCCCTAACAACACCTCCATAACTCAACAAAACATTACAATATATATCAATAACAATAATATCAATATTATAGGCATTACACCATCCACAGTGGTATCCTGACATGAACTGTACATATTTTAAGTTATAACACATAGAATGTACCTTTCAAACCACAACCATTTGGTTATACAAACAAGTGAGAATTTCTTCTTTCCACAACACTCTCGGTCTTCGAGGTGACCTCCTAGACTCACAGACTTGGCCATAGCACTTTGACGGAGGCAATCTCAACTTCTAGAATTATCTAATAAGGATGACAATTAGGTACCTCTCATAAGCCAATTACCCATTAACTTTACCTTCCATAGCTTCCACCGGAATGATAGACCAACGATTCTCAACTACCCTTTCAGGCATAGACATATGAAACATCGGGTGCATGAAGAACAATGATGGGGAAAACATCATACTCATAGTTTGGCCTGTTTCTTTCAATATTCCATAAGGCCTAATGTGACTACACATACCTTACCTTCCTTAACAATTCACCCAATATATTCATAGAGAAAATCTTGAAAATAACCCGTTCACTTTCTTCAACTCTAAATCCCTACGCTGAACACCTAAACTAAACCTTTGGCGACCTCCAACAATTACTCTAAGATGTGTTAGCTTGAATATTACCATAAAACTTCCTATCCAATCTAGTTGATCACGGGATAATGCTTCTTCTTTGACATGTTTGAACCTTCAACCCCCATAAGTTACTATAAATAGGAACAACGAGGTCCGAGATTGGGCTGGAATTTTTTCAAGATTCCATCAATGTGCTGAGCAGGGTATTTTAGGAGGTTATATCCTAAGAGACATGAAGGTTACTACCAATAGTGCTAATATGGTTAATCATCATAATGACATCATTGGTTAGAAAGGTTCTAATGGGTGATATGATGCTCCGGGGAGAAAGACAATAAACTCCTATCCACTCAGGGATGTTGAACATTAAGGATGGTAAATTCTCCGCACATGACAATGACATAGTCGATGATTCTAGAAGCCTAGTGTTTAAAGATAACGGAACCCGGAGAGACACTATAAAATAATCATGGAAGGTTTGCAGATGTTCATAATGAGTTCGCCATGGATTTTAAGACTTGAAAAGTACCCAGATGCTAATGAAAGATAGGAAAACATGAGAAGCAGACGTGATGCTATGATAACCCAAAGGTGCATTTGGTCTTGACGGAGAGCCTATTAAGGACCCTTATGAAAAGGAAGTGTTGCAGCAACATATGGAAGGATGCGATCTCTCATAGTTATCTAACAAATGTCAGGAAACTAGCATAATGAATTCACTAACTAAGGAACATAGTTAATATATGTTTAGAGGTGTAAAGAGAAAATGAACATTTGTTATGAGCTGGACATTTTTCTACCATAATGAATCTCAAGCTACCATACCAGGCCACTTCATGGGCAACTACAATACTAGGAACAAGATGAGCTACTTACTGCGGGATGATCTAAGTGAACATGAAAGTCATACTGAGATGGGCGAACAATAGATATTTATGTCGAATTTGTGGGAAATCCCAAATTTCCGGGAAACTTTATGCGGACGAGTGACCATTTCAATTGACATGTATACATATGATGCTGAGATATGCTCTTATGTTATTAGACAGTGGAAAGGGTTTATGATAATGCTCACAAAAGGGAGTAAAGTGACTGTTCAAACCATATGAGTCACGTGCACATGAGAAAGATCTCGGCACTAGGCTGCCTTACATTAGATTCGATACCCTGTAGATAAACATTATGGTAGTGCGTGCAAAAGTACAAGTGAGCAGGTGTTATCCATTTGAATCTGAAAGTTCTGTAAGATATTCATCAGGTATAGTCCCTTGTTGAGAATATTAGGGAATCAAGTGAGAAGTATTAGCCTAGGGTTATAACTCATTCCAAGGAAATCATTATAGAACTCAATTCCTCAAGAGGTTGTAAATAAGAGAATTTGTGATAGAGTGGCTTCACGAATAATGCGTCTTGTTTAGAAAGTAAGTACATGCAATATTTTATGATTCAACGTCTTGTTAAGACCGTGTTTTTGAAGGCTCTTCAATATGGATGTACATATATAACAAGGAAACATTATGCGTGTTCATAATGATGTACTAAGGAATGACTTGGTGATTTTAGATTGGCAGGGCAGTACCTTAATTGATGCCCCTCGACTCCACATCCATAACATATATTGGTACCATAGTGACATACCCCCGAATGATATCTCATATACTTCTCATAATGAGGATCAGGTCCGCTAAGCTGACTCGCTGTCATGACCCAATTTTCCTCTGTTTGGTATCGTGATGGCACCTAGTCTTAGGGACTAGGTAAGCCTAACATTAATTGAAACAACATTATTTAAATAACATCTAACAAGTTAAATAGAAATCTCTTACAATTCCCAAAACCGGTAGTACAAGTCATAAGATCTACAGAGTGTTTGCTAGAAAACTTCTAAATACAACTGTCCAGAAATAAGAATAAGCAGTGCAAAACGAAAACTTGAAGGTGACTCCGAAGCCTACGAACGTAGCGACAGGTTTACCTTGAGTCTCCACAGCAACAGTCCACACAGCTAGCTAACAAACAAATACCTGGATCTGCACAGAACAATGTGCAGAAGAGTAACATGAGCACACTACAGCGGTGCCCAGTAAGTATCAAGACTAACCTTGGTGGAGTAGCGACGAGGAACAGTCAAGACACCCACTGGTCTAATAAACTAAATGGGTACAGTATATGAACAACATGAGTATGATTTCTACATAAGGACTATGAAATATGGCTCACAATACAGTAATGGCATTAAAGAAAGAAACAACACGTATCAGCGGAATATCATGAAAATGACACAGACAAAGTGAATGGAACACAACCTAAATCCGGAATCACAAATACAGCAAGGACAAGCAATAACTCAGCAACTACAATCGCTTTTACATCAGGTTTTAGCCAACAACTCCACGATGTACCGAACCTAGGACAAATCACAGCTCACGGGTCTCAATACCTGAACCCTAACACTTGGCATCCTGTGCCCTCACAACTCCTCATAACCGCACTGACGACTCACGTGCCAATAGAGCCATTCTCACATAGAAGGCAAGTAAACAAGGGTGAGCATCTATGCTCAATAATATCAAGAACACCTCTTATCCGATAAGAGTGCTTAACTACGTGTATGCTTGTGCAAGTGTCCTACCATAGTCCATATCAGCAAATAAGCATAAGGAAAAAGAACGGACATCACGTAGAATATTGTCTCACAGCTTTCACAAGATAAAGCTCACACAGGTAAGTGTACCACTACACAAATATCAACAACAAGAATGCCCCCAGGCCACAAATCATCACAAATCAATCCCTGACACAACCCACCTTATCTCGCCACGTGTGCAATAATAATGTAACTGCCCGCCTTGTCTCGCCACACGTGCATAATAATGTTTCCACCTTGTCTCGCCACATGCGCAACCCACATATATATATACACACACACACACACACACACATATATATATATATATATATATATATATATATATATATATATATATATATATATATAGCATGTGCAAATATCAATGGTAACAATAGCACGGCAGAAATCTCGTGCAACCCCATAATAACAACCGCACGGCAGAAACCTCGTGCATCACAATAATAATAACCGCACTGCAGAAACCTCGTGCATCATCACAACAAGTACAACAACAACAATGACAATAATACAAAGTACGATAGGTAAATCAACTCAAGAACTTTAATTCACAAAGAAACGGTAGAACCAATTCACAAGGAATAACTACAGTAAAAATGCTAGGCGTAAAGAGAACAACTCAACAAAAGGGAAAACTAATATGTAGCAACGATCCTAAAATATACACTTCAACAACATGGAAGCTAACACGAATCAAATAATTCCAAATAAAACAAGTCGACTAAGATATAAGATATCTAAACTTCTTTTAAGGTTGAGGAAATTACGAAGGATATTTGACAATTCTATTAAGGAAAAGCAGCGAAAAAATAATCATAACCTCAATTAAGACTGAACAATTATAGGATGAAATAATATTAATTCCAAATAAAGATGAGCAATTATGAAAAGATAGCATGGCTATAAAAGAGATAGAAGTTTCAATTAAGGCACATATGAATCAAGTAACAATAATAGAGGATCATGAAGCAATTGATTCTAATTAAGCAGGTAGGTGTGAATCTAGTAATTTAGATATATAATCATAACAAGAACAACTGCATATTCAATGAATACAAGGACCTAAGAAACCAAGAAGGCCAACTTTCCACAAATAAGTCCGTGCACGCACTTGTCACCTCGTGTACACGGACTACAATCAACATAGAAGACTCAAATCCTAAGGGGAAGTCTCCCACACAAAGTTAGGCAAGAGACTTACCTCGAACCAAGCTCAATCAATCGGTCACAATGCCTTTCCCATGAATATCCGACTCCGAATGGCCCAAATCTAGCCAAAATAATTACATATCATAAATACAACTATAATAGGCTAATCTAATTAATGAAATCAAGATTTTAATAAAAATTCCGAAATCCGTCCTAAAAGGTCGACCCGGGCCCACGTCTCGGAATCGGGTAAAAGTCACAAAATACGAACACTCATTCACTCACGAGTTCACTCGTACCAAAATTATCCAAATCCGATGTCTAAATCCCAGTCAAAACTCAGAACTCTTAGTTGAAGAACTTCTTCCCATTTTTCCTAAATTTTCAATCGAAACCAAAAATTTAATGAAGAAAACAACTATAGATTAATGAAATACAACCAAAAGCGAGTTAGAAATCGTTACCCCAAATCTCTCTCTGAGAATCCCTCGAAAAATCACCAATTCCCAAGATCCCAAGTCCAAAAATAAAGAAATGAATCAAACCCTCGATTTGCCCCCTTTTCTGCCAGTTAAACCGCATCTGCGGACTTGCCTTCGCATATGCGTCACCGCACCTGCGGAATTCCCATCGCAGGTGCATATTCCACTCAAAACTCAACGTCCGCTTCTGCGGTCTAAGGGTCGCACCTGCGTGTGCGCACCTACGGACCCATGTCCGCTCCTGCGGTCCTTCACCGCTCCTGCGATTGCTCCATCGCATCCGCGGGCATCGCAGATGCGGAATTTACCTCGCACCTGCGACCACTGGCTCTCCTCCACTTTTCCGCTTCTGCGCTTGCCTTTCCGCATGTGCGATCCCGCACCTGCGTTCTCTCTACCGCAGGTGCAAAAATACGAGATGCCTGAAGACTTCAGCAACAACACAAATCTAACTTTTGATCCGTCAAGCACCCAAAATTCGCCCGAGGCCCCCAGGACCTCAACCAAACATACCAACCAATCCTAAAACACCATACGAATTTAGTCGAGCCCTCAAATCATATCAACTAATGCTAAAATCACGAATCACCCTCCAATTCAAACTTAAAGAACTTGAAACTTCAAATTCCTACAACCAATGCCGAAACCTATCAAACCACGTCCGAATGACCTCAAATTTTGCATGCAAGTCATATTCAACATTACGGACCTACTCCAACTTTTGGAATCTGATTCTGACCTCGATATCAAAAAGTCCACTACCGATAAAAATCTCCAAAAAATTAACTTTCGCCATTTCAAGCCTAAATGAGCTACAGACCTCCAAAACACAATCCGGACATGACCCTAAGTCCAAAATCACCCAACGGAGCTAACAGAACCGACGAAACTCCATTTTGGAGTCGTCTTCACACAGTTCCAACTACGGTTAAAATTCTAAGACAGAAGCTTCCGTTTTAGAGACTAAGTGTCTCAAATCACTCTGAATCATCCGGTAACTGAATTCAACCACGCACGCAGTTAATACACATAATATGAAGCTTCTCAGGTCCTTATGCCGCCAAACGGACTTAAATTCTCAAAATGACCGGCCAGGTCGTTACACTCGCCCCACTAACCTGATATTTACCTTTTTTGCATAAGTCATATGAATCCCTCTTATCTCTCATCCAGGCGTAAAAATCTCTGTAACAGTTTTCTGTATTGGCCTTTGGAATTTCCCAGGCCTACCACCCCTAACACGCTCCTGAGCATACTCACAACATGACGCCAAATATTCGCCCCCACATATCGGGTAGACCGGGCTAGGTGTACCCAACCCAGGGCATTTGTTCTTTTTGTGTCCCCTCTTTCCACAAACAAAACATATTTTAAGAGTCATCCAACATATCCCCAAGTGGCGCTTCTTACGAATATAACATTCCGGCTTATTGGAACAGACAAACCTCATTCATTTCTTAGGTGCTCTCACCACATGATCTGGTGGTGTGGTGACATTAATAGGAACAAGAACATTTTCCCTTAGCAACTGGTTCTTTCATTCCCTCCTCGCTGTCTCGAACCCGTGAGTTACTCATATGGAAAATAAGACATAATGAGGAAATTAGCACACTATCTTGGGCTCTACCGCACGATCTGGAGTATCAAAGAAGGGTGACATTCCTAAATGTCCAGGTAGCCTCCTAATTATAGATGTGGTCGACAACACACCGATAAGAAGGACTCTACTAGACATGGTTCCGAGACATCCTAGGATAATTTAAAACCTTAGGCTCTGATACCAAGTTTGTCACGCCCCGACCTCGGGAAGCGCGACCAGCACTCAACCGAGTGAACCCGGCCGAGAAAACCTGTTAGATTTCCTTCTACCCAAACTCAATCATGAATAAAGAGGAGATGCACTCCATTAATCAAACACTGAAAAGATTTCATTAACAACTCCCATTTCATTTTCATTAGCAGCTTCATTCATAATTTTCAAAATATTACAATTTATAGATATAATGAAAAATATGTTTGTCAAATACTAGTATTTCTAGTTCAATTTCCCACATCAAACACCACCCACAACCTGTCTACGGAGCCTCTAAGTATAACAGAAGAGTAACATGGAAATACCGGAAACAAGGCCCCGGCTATACCTCAAAATACAAAGTAGAAAATCAAATGACATCAGGTCCGGAATAGAGTAGGGCTCACCAAAACCTGCTGAATAGGAGTAACTGCTAATGAGGACCAAGGTTGCCCGCTGATGAACCATCTGCATCCATTGAAGATGCAGCGCCCCCGACAAAAGGGACGTTAGTACATATGGAATAGTACTAGTATGTAAAGATAAATGTCCTTTTTCAAAATAGAATGCCAATTTAAGAAATAAAAAACCATGGAAACTACAATCAACAATCAATGATATCCAAAAGCCAAGTTAAAACATAGTAATTTTCAAGATACGAAGATAATATTATATTTTGGTTGGGAGATATTTAGCACCGATATACCACTGTTCACAATACCACCGTTCACAATATCAATACCACCGTACTTTTAGCACGGAGTCCGATCACGACCTGATCGGCTAGGCCGTCTCATCCGAGACATCAACCACAATCACAATTTCAATAATAATTTCTAGCACAATCACCAACATGTGTGTGGCATGTCATCCGATCACGACCCAATCGACTAGGCCATCTCACCACAATGTCGTGTGGATCGACATCATCCTTTTCTAATAATCATCTCATCCCAATTAAGGGGAATAATTTTATCACACGAATCTCATCCCAAATAAGAGGAATAATCACAATCCACTCCTACACTGGCACATGTAGTTTCGGGGTTAGGTTATTTCAACCTACCGTTCCTCGGTGACTATCGATACTCCCAAATACATTTTTGATTTGCATATAAAGGAAACAGAAGTACAAATTGCATTTTACCTCATAACCTTTCATACCGTATATAGCCTCATTGGCATTTTCAACCACTTACAACATCATTATTTCACTGGATCTCTTGGCCATACATATAATTCTTCATTCATGGCACAATGGCCGTATTTTATATTCCACACTTTTATTTCTTTCCTTTCATGGATCATCATCATAAATATCAATATATAAAATATTCCGAAAATCACAACTTTAAATTCATTAGAAATGAAAACTTTGAACACATTAGATTTCTTTCAAAAAAAAAAAATAGAGTAAAATTATTGGCAATTGAACCGCGAGTTAAAATCGGAAACAAGTAACACACCATTTATTCTTGGAATACTTTTTCCCAAAAAGGACAATACACAATTTCCATCACGAATATGTAAGAACGCAAAACACATCGAAAATACTTACAAAGCATAGCATTAGTTAAAACAACCACATTTGGGCATCACTTGAGTACATAAGCTTTTAGGCAATTCTATTTTCGAAATAATTTTGGAACAGTTGAATCAAAGCTCATTTCATTATCTTTCTCACATCATCTCATTTCATTGGCACCACTAGCCACAAGTATAATTTTTATTCTTGGCATGGTGGTCACACTTTATATCACCAACTCACTTCTTTCACTTTCGAGCATCTTTATATATTATAAACAACAACACATTTCCAATCAAGACTTTAGGTACACATACGAGCAATTAAGAGTCTCAAGCATATCGATTTTTCTCACATAATTTGGCATACTAGCTTTCATTGGGAACACGACTCAAAGCCATAACATTTTAATACATAACCCATACATTGAACATATATCTTTCAATATAAGGCTCATTCAGAATAGTCAAATTTATAAGGAATAGCTCGGAACATAGGAATTTGGAACTTGAGCCAACTATGCCTGCAACTTATGGGAACATCATAGAATTCAATTCTAAGAGAGTAGTTTAGCCAACATACCTTGCTTGAGCTTTTCTTAGATTACTACAATGTTCTGGAAATCCTAGCCACTTCAATCTATTTAGAAACATAACAAAAGTGAACCATAATTAGGAAGATATTCGTGGGTTCACCTCATTTAAGCATTTCATCAAACACTTGGTGTGCAAATTTGACTACAAGGTTCTTCTACAAGATTTTCTTCACCCCACAACCAATTCAATACCAAGAGTGTACTCCTTTTAGTTAAATAACCTCCCTACCACCCTTATGGTTACATTCATGCAAAAAGAGCAACTCCCACACCTAAGAATCATACTTCTCATGAACTACCTTCAGTCCAAATCCCGAATTTTAGGGCTAGGGAGTAGAACCTTACCTCTTAGATGAAGATCTTGTGATTGGCTTCCTTGATTCTTGAAGATTGAGCCAAGAATGGATGATTAGCATGCTAGGTCTTCTTATTCTCTCTCTAAAATATATCTCCTCTCTCTAAAAAATCAGATTTCACATTGTAAAATGACCACCCCTTAAGGCCTTATATCAAAATAAGGTCGGATAAGAAATTTTCCAAAAATGACCCCCAAAGTCAATTATGTGGTGCAATTATGTGGTAGAAGAATCATTATGTGGGTAGCAGAATCGATTATGTCTGCAGCAAAATCAATTATGTAGTAGTATAATCGTATTTATGCAGTATGACCTATTTTACTATAATAAAGTGCTTCCTACTTTTGAATTGGACTGAAAGCTCCGAGAAGTTATGTTAGTTGACCTGACAAAGCCATTCTCTGAAACTAGAGAGTTTTGAAAAGAAGGTTCGGAAGGGTGTAAAAGACAACCCTCGCGTGCCATTGTGTGTGATAGTGTATGGCCAAGACTCGATTAGAAGAGATGTGATGACAGTGTATATAAAGTAGTAACAGACAAGGGTGTAGCAACAATAAGCATGGTGATCATAAAGAGCAAATAAAGCATGTAAGCATGTAATTGCAATTTCGATTATAATCAAAGCAAGGTACAAATAAATCTAGAGGCCAAATTAGTCTAAGTCTGCTAAGGTCAAAACCTAAGGGGTTCCCCAGTAGAGTCTCCATGTCGCTGCACCCTATTTTGTACTAGTCAAGACATGATTCAACTTGTGGTTTCTCTATTGTTGATGAAAGAGAGTCGCCACCTAATATTTAAAGGTATACTAGGGTACCTATTTATTTACTAAGTTATATCCATTACAGGTCTACAAACCGGTGATATTATGGGTAAGGGTTTTTGTTCTTCTAAGGGGAAGGTATTAGGCATCCCTTAAAATCTACCTAAGGTAGCTCCATAGGACTTAGACTAATTTTAAAGGACTTAGTTATTTATACTATGCTTTGATTATTACTAAGGTAGGGCTCGTTATATACTAAATGAAATGTGTGTGTAAGACTTAAAAAGGGGTGGGATTACAAAAGAGTTATTGAAGGCTATGAGAATTTTTGAAAGTAGTTTATATTTTAAAGCTTGAATTATAAAGTTAGGAAAAGTGATTATTTTTGAAGAATAGATGCTAGAGTAATCTTAAGAGTTGTTTGTAAGAAAGGTGATTCTTAAATGTACCTTGGTTTTTAAAAATCTGAAGAAACGAGTCTTTGGAAATTCATTTGAGACTGTTCGTTACTGTCGTTTCCCTTTTTTATGAAAAATCTTATTTCATTCCCAGTTGGTGATAAATCAGTGATTATTTTCCTAATTTTCTTTGAAAACTGAAGGCCATTCTAATCAAAGACCTGAGCTTAAAAACCTTAAAGAAGAGTGAGCGTAACAGATTGAAATTAAAAACGGAGGCGGAGAATCAATTACTAGCTATTTCCTTTTAAATCCTACATTAATTAAGGTTTGCCTATGTTTTATGTAATACTAGAGCATAAAAGAAAAATGCATAATCTAATATATGAGTGTTAATACATGATAATAAAAATGCAATAACACAACGAAGGCAATAAGTAAAAATAATTAAGGCAGTAAACTAAGCTATGGAAATAATGGGCAGCAATGAAAGGAGTAAGGGAGAAGACTGGACTCTGAAGATTGGGCCTCAATAAGGTAGGCCCAGCAATCTGAGAGGTGCGGCTATGGCAAGACTGGATTTTTCAAAGATGAAACAAGGCTAGTTTAGGGATGAATTCCTTAGGGATTCAGCATGCCCAAATGATTACATGTCCAAAAAGAAACAAAGAAGGTCATTAGAAATGTACTCTATGTTCTCAGCATACTCTAATACACATGACAGGTCACATTCTAATATACATGACAGGTATACAAACAGATAATTGAAACAAGGAAAGAATTAATAATGTGGGAAAATTATATATATTAATGTGGTGGTTTTACTTAGAAAATAATTCACATTAGAAAACTTTCGTTGTCATTAAACATTAAACCCTTAAAGAACTGAATGTTTCAATGAATTAAGAGCTAAGGAGGAAGCTCCACTCGAGGTCGATGCTCCCTTTGGATCCATGACACTTCAAAGTTCACAAGGGACTCAAGGCCCAGGGCAATGCTTGTGTCGGGGAGGGCAGCCCGACCTAGAGTCGAACTCCGCTCCCAAATACCCTTAAACACTAACGACATATTTTCCTTATGGGTCTGAGTGCCAATGAGGCCCTTTGATATTCGTCTTAATGTATGCATATTTTGATGTATATTGCCTCGCATTATGCTCATATCTCATAGATTTCGGATGTATAATATAATAATTTGTACTAATTTGTGATATTTGTATGTGTAGGAATCATTCGGATGTGATTTGGGACAGAAGTGCGCGAATTAGAGCGAAAATGGGAAGAAAATGCAAAAGTGCCTAGTCGAGCGCCACAGGCAGCGTGGGGCGCTACCTGTGGCACACAAAATAGTATGCTGAAGAAGTTGAGCGCCAAGGCCAGCGCCCCACGCTGCCCTAGACGCTCAAGGCGTGAAAGTGTTTCGACCGGGACCCGGTTATTTCAACCCCAAGACGCCCCCAACTCATATAAAATCCAACCTAAACCTATTTTGGGAGGGGGCGTGACTTTGAGAGAGAAACAAAAGTACGAAACACTCGGGAGCACGGATTTGATCAATTCATCTATTCTTCTTCTAGTGTTCATTGATTTTATGTTTAAAAATATTATTTTTGATGATTGTATGAACATGAGTGGCTAAGAACCCTATTATTCTGGGGTCATGGGTGCTACATGAATGTTGACGTTTGAAGTTTAAATTGACGAGTTTGATTTTATCATATTGGGTTGTTTATTTAATTCTGTTCTTAATTATTTTGCTGAGTAGTTAACAGTGAATACTCTCTATGAATCTAGAGTTGAACTCGAAAGTAGAAATTTCAGATTGCATATAGAATTAAATAGAGCAAGTTCTTGAACCTGGGCATCGGGGAACGAATTCATAATTAGAATAGAAATATACCTAATTATCTTGCTTGGTTGAAATACAGGAAGTATAAATGCATTCTTGTCAGTCTTAATTTTATAGACATATAGGCATTAAGCTAGCTTGAATAAGTGAGTAAGAACTCGACAGATTCTTATGAGTAATATCAACCATGTCAATCAACAATCCAGATAAATCAATTAGTCATTTTAAGCCAAGAACACAACAAGATTGTTAGCTAGCCTATGACCCTGGAATATCCTCTCCTACTGATTTTTATTCCAAATTGCTTAAGTATTGTGGTTGATTGCTAGTTATTTCATTGCTTGATAGTTTCTTTGATAGTAAATTAGTCACTTAAACATTTTGTGAGAAATCTCTTGAATCGATAAGTTGTTTGAGTTTGAATCAGTCAAAAGTTAATCATAAGTCTCTGTGAGAATGATATTCTACTCACTACTCTATTACTTGACGACCACGTATACTTGCGTGAGTGTGTATGGTCACAACATCCTTCCAATGTAAATTAAACGCTAAAGTACTACCTATCACAAAATATATATACCTTCCCTCCTATTATAGGAACATACAGACTATACTGGATGAGCAAACAAACATATGTATCACATGAAAGAAAAAATCTGATTTTGAAACTCATACAGGTAAACATCGGAAACATCATAAACATGTTACAACAGTCCAAATTTAGAGTAAGTCAATACTCCAAAGAAAGGTAAAGCTATACAACAACAATTCAACATATATAGAGGTTCTTTGTGTATGGTGAACTTAGTGAACTGGCTAACATTGTTTTCAGCATATTCATAAGTTGAGCATTAATACTTTTAAAGAGAATCAGCAATGTAAATTCAGGCAATACAGTCATGATTAGTCATTTTGAAATGGTTGTTGAAGATATCTTGGACATGATCAAGACTCTCAACAGATATACAATTTACAAACCAGAACAGGGAGTTCCTAAAGATTTATACAAATTATACTCCTAATAAATCATCAAGTTCAAATAATATTGGCCTAGATCCTTGTGATACTTTAGGGATTAAACTAGGTTCAAAGTTATCATAGAGAAAAAATTAGGGCAGTTCTGGACAAGATATATAATCATGAACTAAACAAGAAACATGCAACATTCGGTCGGATACCTAAACATTTCAAATGCAGTAATCATTCTTATGTAAACAGGGGAAACTTTACACATTTTAGAGTGAGTTAAATAGAAGGTTACAGATAAGGGAAAAGACACTGCATCAAGACAGGTTTAACTCAAAGCTTAGTTCTAAGTCAGTATATGAATACAAGGTTGATCATACTTCTTTTTTACAAGTTATTACTTGACTAGGGCAGAGTAGTTAGGTTCTTTAAAAATAAAGATGCATGATGACCCTAAAGATGAGAGATAGGAGATATCAAACAAACATGCTGCTGAGGGTGTTGACTAATCAAGAAAATAATTAAGTTCAACTCATCCAATTATCAGTCTTTGGAACTGAGAGAAAGAACAGAATCCTAAATACATTATGAAAAAATGACATAGCTTTAACAGATGTGTATAATAGGATAACAGAGAGAAGAAAGGAGAGATTTGGTCCAAGCAGGATCATGTTAATAGAAGCAATACGTAAACTAAACAAAATGAAGGGACATAACAGCAACTCAGAAGCAGTCTAATAGACATGAGTAGGGAAACAACATGTAAGCACTTAGAGTTCTAGCTTAAAGGTAAAGGATAGAGATATAAATTAAAAAAACTTCAGATTCATCTTAGTTATGGTTATCAGGTAATAAACTCAACTTCAAAGCTCACAAAATCTACAATGATGCAACAAGACAAAGATAAGTTCACAGCAGATCAATAAAAACTATGAAGTTCATGTTGAACATAAATATATGACAACTTAAACATGTAGATTATTGGAACTCAAGAAATAAGATTTAGCAAGAATCAACTATGGTTTAATCGACCATCACTTAAAGACTCATAGCAGAACAACTAATCACAAGGAGTCGCTAAACTAACAGAGCACAAGTATTAACATGTTAAACACCATGGAATAATTACAATATATATAACCTATCTTGACACACTCGAATCATTCAGAGAAACAAACAAAAGAGAAAAGTGAGAGAGGTGCTGACCTTTTTGAGAGCAGCAGAACAAACGAGCTCTTTTAATTTGCTCAAAATCCCAGAACCCTCAAGTTTAGACCAGCAATAGAACTTAGCAAAAGAAGAGAAAAATAATAAAAAAACCTAAGGCTTGGAACCCTAAATCTTTCAGTGTTTGTGTGTGTATTTCTCTTAGATAGTCGGATCATGATTTTATCTTCTTAGGTGATGGTCGGTGTGTGTTTTTTTAGAGCATCTAAGATTGCTATTTATAGCAGCCATTGAGCCATTAGGGTTTCAGTATATTCAAAATATGTTAGTGGAGAGTGACGACGAACTAATAATGGCAAATCGAATAAAAATCAGAATATAGAGGGGAAATTCAGTATTGAATTTACCTGAGTGAAAGAAGATTGATCGTTGAAGGCAGAGGACCATCGATTAAGCGTAAAACCTAGAGGTCACTGTGTTTGACCTCTAGGTAAAGAATCCTCATGATAAACCCTCTGAAAATCTTCATGCATGCTCCGATATAACGGAGCGAGAGAGGATTTCGACGATTTGAAGTTACATCTTCAAGCTAGGATTTTCAGACTCGGAGGGTTTTGAATTTTGTGATTGAAAAAGGAATGTTCAGCAGGATTCACGAAGTTCAGAAGACAAAAGGTGATTTTAGGCTTTGATATGAAGGAATCGTAACAGAGCTCAGGCGATTTGAGCTTTCACCTTTGAGCTTAGGGTTTCAGAATCGGGCATTTGAATTTCTAGTGACGAAACGGGAAAAGGATTAGTGGGAATCATGGCTGGTGAAGACAGGAGGGATGATTCAAGGGTTGATTTGTGACTTTGCACGAATTTGTGCAAGATTTGTTTGATTGATTAGGTTTAGCGTTTGAGAGACTTGAGAGAGAAAAGGGAAAGGAGGCGGCTGGGCAACAGGGGAAATGACTAGGGTTTGGGAGGTGAGACCAATTGGTCTCTAAGTTAAAACGGGGGGGGGGGGGGGGGAAGAGATCTGGGTCGTTGGATCTGGTAATCAACGACCTTGATAATTTGATAAATTAGGTTTTTAGGAATTTAGAAATGATTAAAAATGAAAAAATTGGTGGTCGTCAGATGATAGGGTTTGGACGGTTAAGATTAGGTCTTAAGAGGACGAGTATTTGGATTAAAAAGGGAATTAGAGAATAAACGTGAGTCGTTGATCAGATGGATCAACGACTCAGATTTAGGTATGTTTGTTCTGTGAGTGAATGAAGATGGGTGACATGGCACGTTATGATTGGTGCAAATAGGATCACTTGGATTGCCAACAAAGATGAAATGGGGTTGTTTGGACTGGCTTATTTTCGTTTGGGCTTGCACGTTTGGGCCAGAAATGATTTAAAAGGTGGCCATTTTGCATTTAATTGAGAATTGCAATTGTAGCCTTTTATCTTTAATTCTTTTTGAAATTAAGTTAAATAAACTTAATAATCTTCAATAAAATATAATAAAAATTATAATTGTTAAATACTACTAATTATTGTAATTAATTAATTATTTGTAAAAAAATACTTCATTAAGACATTAATTTGAATTATTAAAATAGCAAACTAATTAACTCTTTTAAGAAGTAATTTATGGAATTAATTATAGAACTTACGTATAGAAATTATTATTTTACCAACCTAAAATAGTAAATATATTTATAAATACATAATACTAATGTCAAATGATTAATTTTGAAACTAATACTGAATTAATTTGAAGAATAGGTATTCATTACTAGAAAATACTTTGAAAATATTTATTGTGAATTATTAAGAATAAATAAATTAATTTAGAAAGGGGGGGTCAAAATTGGCTGTCAACAGCTTGCACGCAAAACAGTGGCAAGTAAAGAACAAACTAAGAAATTGAATGAGATGCTACAAACCAGTAAAGCAGAGGTACACCAAAAATCTTATGAGTCTTTTAAGTTTGCGACTGAGGGGGAAGAACCAGCTTTATCTTAAACTGAACAGGTAACTTCTGGGTTAAAGACTTTCATGTTGCGTCTTAAATTGTGGAGAATCTTGAAAATAGGTTTGTATTGGTTGGTTTGATTGCTGGTGTAGATACTGTTGGGTCTGCAAAAATTGGTGATAAAAATAAAAAAAGAAAAAGAACGTGAGGGTATTGAAGTAGATGTGAGGGGAGGGGAGAAGAAAGAGTGGTTGGATCTCCTTCACCCACTCTTGTTGGTTTGAATGGAAAATTGGGGCAATAGTGTTATGGAAAGAGGAGAGTGCTGATGAGGAGGAAATTGTTGAAGTATGAGGTAGTGGTTCTAGGGACACTACGGTAGTAGAGGGGCTGGTTACGTTGAGGAAAAGGTTCCAAGAACCTATTCCATCTAGAAAGGAACCCCTACATGATCTGCTGCAGAAAGTGTCTGACAGTTACAAACCTAAGAAGAAGAAAAGCGCTGGAGTAAAATTCCATGGAAAGGCTATGGGTGGCAAAAAAAACAAAGGCTACCTCTTCTATCCCTGTAGAGACTCCTCCCACAAGAGGAAGAGCTAGAAGAAGCAGGGTAAGGCCAACTTGAAAAAGGCCTTAGCTAAGAATACCAAGAAGGCTGCTGCCAAGGGGAAGAAGAAAATTGGAGAAACAAGTGAGGCAATTCAGATTGAAGAGATGGACCTAGTCCTTCATGATGAGGATGAGATAGAGGAACTGGAGGTTGTCACTCCCAGTGCTAAGAAAAGAAAGACTTCTAAGAAGAAGTCTCCAGAAAAGTCTGTTGAGGAAGAAGACTTTATTTTGTCCAAAAGAACTAGGTCTGCTGGAAAATCAAAGCAACTTCAAGTAGTGCAAGAAGAAAGTGAAGAAGAGGAGAGTTATGAGGAAAATGTTAAGTTAGTGAAGTTCCTGAAAAGAGCTATTTTGAAGGGGAGTCTTCTTAGTGATTTAGATGAAGGAATGGTTCTGCTTCTGGAAAAACTTGAGGTACAAGGTTAGAAGGACATATCCTTCAGTTGGAAGGAGGTTGGCCAGGGCTAAAATTGTGAAATTCTTTACAAATTGTGAGATTGACAATGGAAGGGTCAACAGTGAGGTGAACGGAGTGAAAATCGGCATTGATGATAAAGAGCATGAGGATATTCTAGGTATACCTGCTGAGGGGTATAATGATTATACCAAGCTAAAATGGCCTAATCTAGAAAATCTTCCTGCTTCACTGGCCATCACTAGGAAATTTGCTAAATGGGACTTGGAGCAAGAACCTTGGGCCGTATACAAGACTGAGATGAAGCATGCTCACAAAGTGCTCTTTGAATTTGTGAATAAGGTGGTTCTGCCCAGCAGGAAAGAAGACATATTGCTACCTTCATAAACCTGGTCCTTATGAAGTGCTTGGATAGTGGAAAGCAAAGTAATTGGCCAAGATTCATAATAGAGCTCCTTCATAGGGTTGTTTGTGGCACCAAAACTCATGTCATTCCCTATGGCTTTATCCTAACAGTTGTGCTTGACTACTTTAAGGCTCCCCTAAAGAAATGGGATGTTTGTACTAGTAAAGACTATTTTGGGGCTGGAACTTTGACTGATTGTGACTACTAAGTCCAAACTGCACTCAAAGAACCTGGAGCATCCAAGAAGGTACCAAAGAACAACAAGGTTAGAGCATAGGATCCGAAGAGTGGGGCTAAGGATGCTGAGATTGAAAGGTTGAAGAAAAGGTTGGCTGAAGTAGAAGTTGAGAGAGGTTCTCTCAAGTCTGAGCTTGCAAAGGAGAAATGGAAGAATGCGGGTATATTTCAAGATATGCTAAAACTGCTTCAGGCCAAGAATCAAGAACCTGGTCCTTCCCAGTCCTAAACCCTTTCTAGCCCAGTCGTAACCAGTGTCCCAAGTAGGATTTCCTTATTTTTTGCTCATGGTTCTATATTTTTATTTTTTCTTATGCTTTGTGGTAGGATCCTTATCAATCAATGAAATTCACTGCTTTTGCTCTAATTGTTTGTTGATATTTCTTAGATGGCTAATATCCTTAGATTGTAAAAAAGAAAATTGAATCCATGATTGCATTTGAAGTAGCCCCAATGGCCATGAGTGATTTCTGTTAAAATCTAGTTACTTGACTTAATTATGAAACTTTCCGATGATGCCGAAAGGGGAGGAGATAAGGTATCTTTTTGCTTTGGACTGTGATATTTATAACCTAATGAACCTAGTCCTTGATGATTTGTGACTTTATCTGGAAAGTGTTCTGGCATTGTGTTTGATGTTGAGCTGAGTTAAAACAGGTTTCTTGCTTTTAAAAAGCACAGAGTTTGTCATTATCGAAAAGGAGGAATTTGTTAACCTGAGCGGTATCGATTTTGATGATTGACAAAGGAACACATGCATGAATCAGGTTCATGGACACTCTACATAGGTTACAGTCAGATTCAAGCAAAAGGCATGTACGTGCAAGGGATAAGTATAAGTAGTTATTTCTGATAATCCCTGAACGAAAAGATTACATATTTTATAAGGAGAAGGACTCCTTACTCGAAGAGAACTCTATCCAATATATGAAAAAAGTTAGAAGTTGAAGATAACTAGAACGCTTCCACCAAGGAAGAGTAAAGCATCAAGTTTCTAGTTAATCCTAATCCTACTAACTCTATATGTATCAGTTGTGTTATCTTTTACAAGTGACGAACATATACTGAAGTTAAGCAGAATTGAGAGCAAAATAGCAAAGCATTTTGTGAGCAATTCTTGTGAGTTTCAAGAGTACTAACCTGAAGCTATATGAACCAGATTGAAGAACCAATTTCATGTGTTTGTCTTTATTCTAGTTCAATTGTAGTTGGAGATTTTGCGTTGTACCTTTCAGCTTTTCTTATAAATATATGTACTAGGTACTTGAGTTGTATTATTCAAGTAGAGTTAACTTGAAGCAGTCGCAACAGCCTGTGGCATGTTGCTACAAGGGTTAGAGTTAATCTTTAGGTTTGAAAGAGTTAGTAAACATTGTTTTTTGGCTCGGAGTTATTCTGAAGCATTTGGGAAAGTCCTACTGGAAAGTAGGTCGTAGTTTTTTTTACCTTTTGAGCCGGGTATTTTCCACGTAGAAATACTTGTGTTCTTTACTTTCTCCATTACTTATTCCGCAACTGTAGTTTAAGGAATGCATAGAAAAAAATGTCCCTTCTATTATCCAATACACGCAAAAATTGAATACCACACAAATCACCCCCTCCCTCCCCCTCCCCCCCCCGTATGGTATTGAAGTATAAAACATCAACTTCCTCCATGGTGGCTTAGATGAGGAAGTATATATGAAGCTTCCTCAAGGTCTCACAGTTGTATCCTCTTCACAGTCTGGCTCTCCTCTGGTTTGTAGACTGCAGAAATATCTATGGCTTAAGACAAGCTTCTACGCAATGGTATGCCAAGCTGTCCCAGACCATTTGCACTAGGGGTTACACTCACTACTTGAATGATTACTTCCTTTCATTAAGAGATCAACTTCATCTACTGTGTTTCTTAATGTTTATGTAGATGACATTATTCTTACCGGTGATGATCCTCAAGAGATTTCTTCTCTAAAGATGTTCTTAGATGAACAATTTAAAATCAAAGACTTAGGGTTTCGTAACTATTTTTTGGGTATTGAAATCTTGTATGATACATCTGGGGTGCTTCTTCATCATAAGAAGTTTTATTTCGAGCTAATCACTGAATATGGTTGTTCTGCTGCTTCTGTTGTAATTTCTCCTCTTGAACTATGTGTCAAACTTAGATCTGATGTTGGGGAATTGCTACCCAAGCTTGAATCCTATTGAAGTTTGGTTGGAAAGTTGAATTTCCTCACTCATACTAGGCCGAATTTATGTTTTGATGTGCAACCATTGAGTCAGTTTCTCAAGTGCCCTCGTATGCCCCATATGACTGCTGCTTTGTATATTTTATGGTATCTGAAGGGTACACTTCATGTTGGATTTTTTCTTAATAGTTCCTCTGATTTCTCTATCCAAGATTTTTGTGATAGTTATTAGGCATATTGCTCTGAATCTATAGCCGATCAGTTTTTGGGTTCTGTATATCCTTAGGGAAAGTTTAATTAGCTGAAAATCCAAGAAACAGGCTGTTGTGTCCTTGTCTTCTACAGAGGTAGAATATCGAGTTATGAGTAAGGTGGTGGTTGAACTTTCATGGTTGATTCGTTTGTTGGCAAACTTGGGGTTACATATGTCCACTTCCATTCCTATACATTGTGATAGTTTGTCTGCGCTTCACACTGCTAAAAATCTTGTTTTCCAAGAGTGCATGAAACATATAGAGGTTGATTGTTATTTCATCTGAACCAAGTTAGCTGATGGCATTATTTATCTGCATTATATTTCTACTATTTCTCAACTGGCTAACATTTTTACCAAGTGTTTGACAGGTGGACAGCATCATTTGTTGCTTGGCAAGTTGGGCGTGTTACCACCCTCCAACTTGAGGGGGAGGGGTGTTGGAGTTACCTGATATTAGTTACTTGGGCCTGTTAATGGACAATAGTTGTAGTCAGTTAGGTGTTAGCCCAATTGTATTTATTGGTCAATTAGGAGGCCCATTATTTCTTTGTTTTGTAATTTCCAGTTTTGCCCCAATATAAATAGTTACAATTTAGATATTTTTGTATTCAGTTTTTGACAAAAAGAAATAAGAAGCATCTCAACTTTCTCTCCAGTATGCTTGACTAAGCAAACCCTAGTTTCATTTTCTTCTATTTCTGCTTGATCTCACCAATTTAACATGAAACGCATACAAAATGCTTTCCTAAAAGTTATATTTGCTCTCTCTCCTTCATGAGATTTCTATGTGATCGTACAAATAGCTTTTGTGGATATGACAAGTCTTTTAAATTCTACACTATGCAAATAGTGAAGAAATTCATCTTAGGAAAGGAAGAACTCTCAACTTGATCATTTGAATGTAGAAGTAAAGAGAGTTTGGGGAAAAGTTGTGAAAGGAAGAAAGTATCATTTCTGCAAAGTTAACATTGGAATTATTTTCAAAACAAGACCAATTGTCTTTAAATAGACAGGAGTAGTTACAAATTTTGAAAAGGTACACAATTTCTAACATTATATATGTACTCACTAACAATTAAAGGTTTGTTTATGCGGTTGTAATTATATAAAACCTTGTACAAATAACCCTTAGGCTAGCCAAAATCGTAGCTATGAAAGCTAAGGGACTTCAGTCGCCATCACCTCCATCACCGCTGCCACTACTGGTACCCTACTATTTTAGCATCAACACTACCATCACCACCATTTGACCCCATCGATCAACTACAAATGAAATAGTCTTCAACGAACTTCTACTTGGCGAACACAGTTCTACCATGACTCGTGGTGATGGATTAGAGTATGATCTTGATGACTCTAAAAAAGCTCTAGTAAGGTTTCTTTATGATAATCAATTTAATCCTGCATATCAGAATTGCGTGCATCAGGATCAAATGGTTTTAAGTTGGATTTTGGCGTCTTTTCAGATAATGCGCCACCACAAATAGTAGGCTTCGAGACAACAGGTGCAACCTGGGAAAAATTGACTTCGATAACGTGATCTTCAGTAGGCTTTTACGGACCGCTATCATACGACATCGTTAAGGATTTGTGAGTTGAAAATTTAGTAGTATACTGCTGACTCATGTGATGTTTGATGATTGAAAAACAAAATGTAATTGTTAAATGAATTGAGTAATTTGTTTATGATGATTTTATAAGCAAACGTGTTTGTTGAGTTTGAAGGAGTGAGGTTCTTAAAAGCTAAATATGTTTTGAAAGGAATCACTACGGAGTAGGAACACATGTTAGAATAGTCGTAATAACTGTTTTCATTATGTAGGATTTATAAAAGATTTTGGTTTGTTATATGGAAATATCGTAACCGAAGCAATTTTTTGGAAAAATAATTTGTGCTTTATAGAGAATTCGTCTATGGCTTTAGAATAACTGTAGGATAGTTTTCTCACTGCTCAATGAATTTTAATTAGGTTAGAATTGTGTTATTTAGAGAAATGATCTAGTATGAATCTTTTATGGTAAGTATATATTCTTGTTGCAAAAAGAATCTACAAACAATTTTGCGTATAAAAGTCCGGGAAGTTATTGAAGAAAGATATGTGTCCGTAATACTTCAAATTTGAGTAGTCAAGAGAAAAAAGGTATGAACCAGTGGAGCGTATGCAGGAACAAGCTCGACAAGCATTTCTTCATAGAGATTTGAGTCATATTGAGTGCTTCGAGTCCAGTTCTAGTAAATATATTAGGTTTTCCATTGTGATAGTTAGGGCTGCTTATCGGGCGGATGGGGCGGTTAATTACTCTTAACGGTTTGGCTTAACGGTTATCGGCTTTTAAATGTATTAATCTGCTAGCCACCCGATAAGATATCGGGCGGATTGGTAACGGTTTAGCTCTTATCGGGCGGTTATTGGGCGGTTTATCGACCTAATTCAATCTATATTGCGTTCATTAATTGTTTGTTGACCGCCTAGCATACAAATTCAGAATAGAAAATTACACATTGAGTCCAGACATGTCTGTTAACGCCTACATAAGAATGATGTAGTGTGTCATGTGTTGTAGAGTGAAAAAAGTTGTGGCACAACACCGTTGTTCTTCTATTAAACATAGACAACATGCATTAGTTTTAAAAAAACAAAAACATAGGTGAACCATAGACACCATCTTAAACAATCTTGTTGTAGGGTAGGAGAATAAGCTAAGCCTGGGATCTTCTAATGCATAGTACGTAAGGGTTCTGATTATTTAGGAATTAGGCATTAGAACTTAGAGATGAAGTACTAGAAGAAGTGGAAGGGTTTTTGATATTTAATATATATATATATATATATATATATATATATATACGGAATTTGAATTATATATATATAAATTTTATATATATATATATATATATATATTCTTAACGGGTTAACGGATTATCCGTTAAGAAAATTGAATAATCCGCCTCCAAACCGATAAGCCGTTAATAAAAATATTTCAATCCGTTCCCCGTCCGTTAAACCGTTAACCCGATACCAATAAGCCATTAAGCTTCCGTTTCGGTTCGGTTTTCGGTTTCGGTTCGGTTTTGAACACCCTAGTGATAGTAGCCCACGTGAACAAGTCTCAATATCTTTTATTCAGTCACAAGCTAAGGAATTTCAGGACTTGCAAGTTGCAACCATATGCAATGAATATGAAAACTGAGGAGGAACCTTAGTGGAAACGTTTGAAACTCTACAATATCATAGAACTTATAAGAGATAGTATATCTTAATTGCCAATGAAATAAATCACAATATAAAGCCCAAAAGTGAAGTTTCAAGCTGCAGGAACTGTTCGACCGCAATCGCGGGCTCTAGGTCGTAATCATGAAGGAGTACCAGACTGAAGCTTTTGCAATCACAGAGTCAACTCTCACAATCGCGGAGAAGGCCAACCTAGAGATTAATCGTAAAGAGAACTGCAATTGCAAAGGTGACTGATTCCTAAAGACCGTGATCATGGTGGATATGCCTAACATGCAATATTTTCTAATTTGGAATATTCCTTTTATGGATTAACTAGGGGTTATTAGTCTTTTCCATTTAATAACTAGGCCTAGTTTAAATAGTACCTTCCAAGATTTGTAGGGTAAAGCTTACTTTGATATTGGATGAATATTTGTGAGGATGATAAATTCCTTGGTTGATTCAAAAATTTTAAAGGGGGCTTCAAGTTGTGAATTCAACTTGAGTGTTTCCTATTGTTTAGGAAATCTTGTTGCTTAATTAGGGTGTTTTATTGTCAATTGAATGTTCTAATTTTTGCTATTCAATCTGTTTATTCCTATTTACTTTCTTAAGTTTTCTTTGTTTTCTTATTTGATTCGTATCATTTTGGTATTAGAGAAAGACATATTGTTCTAAAAATTCTTGTTTAGTTCTTGATTTTATCTAGAGAATCATAAATAAAGTCTAGAAATTGCTAATGTTGAGTTTTGATCGTATAAATCTGTGAAGAACTTTAATTTTTGTTTATAAATCTAAAGCTGGAAATGGTTGGGGAATTAATTCCCTCAACTGATTGATGCTGAAATAGCTTGAAGAACAAGACAAATTAGACCCACAATTATTAGTGTTCTTGACTTGACAACTAAAAATTTAAATCTATGATTTAAGTATTTGTTTGAAGTGGGTATTCCAAATTAAAATTTCATTCCTAGCAGCTAAAAGAAGCTATTACTTAGGTTTGTGATCATTCGGTTGAGATTTAAAGTGGTTATGGATAAAATAATTTCAAGAACAAGAGCTGAAAATCAGGGAAGAACTCCGAACAACACACGGGATTTTCCGCGATTAAAAGAAAAACATTATGAAAGCGTAGAAGCAGAAACTTAAGGTTTCGCGGTCAATTACTGCAATATCAAACGATCAACAGTTAAGGATCGCATCACTGGACGATTAAAGGAAACTCATCTTCCGGTAACGAAGTATTTTCCTTGTTTTTATTTCTTTCCTTTGAACGACTAATGATAACAAATCTGTGGGGCTTGTCAAAGGGAGCTCCAACCTTAAGACTCATTGATAGAGAGTCTCACACCTTTAAGGTTTATAAAAAAAATTCTATGTATCTTTATTTCTAGTAAAATAGGAAAACTTGTCCAAGTAAGAAATCTGATTGAAATAGAACTAAAAATCTAACATAATACTATAACTGGAAATAAAAGCTAAATACTACAAATAAAACAACATAATTAATGTTGTTGCTTAATGGTTCCATACCTTTTATACCGGTCTCTAATAAAGGCATTTGTAACATCACTCCCCTTCCGGAGAAAGATCTTGTCCTTAAGCTTGTAATGTGGAAAAGCATTACAAAACTGAACCAGATCTTCCAATGTAGCATCATCAGTTGAAAATCCATACAATTGAACCATAATCTCCTAATTTTCATGATTGAGTCGAGATTAGAGAATGGTGTCCGGAATAAACACAACCTTACCATCTTCTAAAGGGGGTAAAGTAGGTTGACTTGTAGGAACATCTCCCTCAAAAGGTTTAAGAAAGGACACATGAAAGACATCATAAATCTTGCAATATGGTGGCAAAGCTAGTTGATAAGCAACTTGACCAATTTCGCGCACCATCGAAAAAAAGACCATAATCTGGTGGTGTTTATGGCCAGCCAGAAAGCGTTGTCATAAAGACGCAACCGTAACTAGACCAATGAATCAGGAGTAAACTCGACATCACGATGACCCTTGTCATAAATCTCCTTCATGCTTTATTGGGCATGTCGAAGTCTGCTTCGAATTTTTTGCAGAACTAGATCCCGGTCAATCAAGGCTTTGATCCACACCATCTACTTGAGATGATCCTGGAACATAAGAAAGCAAATGAGGTGGATCACATCCATAGACAACTTAAAAAGGTGAAGCACGCAAAGAGGGGGATAGAAAGTGTTATAATAGAATTCTGCCCGAGAAATCTAGTTCACCTATTTCTTCACTTGTCATCCCAAAAAGCAACGCCAATACACCCCAATTGTACGGTTAATAATAACCTTTGTTTGTCCATCACTCTGTAGATGGTAGGCTGAGGAAAAGGCTAGATTGGTTGTCGCATAATCGAAAAAGCTTTTTTCAAAAATTACTTACTCCCTGCGTTCTAATTTATGTGAACCTATTTCTTTTTGGTCCGTTCCAAAAAGAATAACCCATTTCTAAATTTAGAAACAATTTAGCTTAAACTTACAATTCTGCCCTTAATTAGAAACTTTTATAACCACGCAAATACCTTGGGCCCCTTTTTGACTTGTTTAGGACCACAAATTTTAAAAATCTTCATTTTTTCTTAAACTTCGTGCCCAATAAAAAGAGTATGACGATCAGAGACAATAGATTTACGTAGGCCGTGTAAACGTACCACTTGGTTGAAGAAGAGACCAACAACAGTAGCAGCAGTATAAGGATGAGCGAAAGGAAGAAAAAGAAAAATAGTCGACTATTGCCAGAAGAGCTAATTTTCCTAATGATTTGGCAAGCCATCAATGAAATCCATAGAAATGTTAGCCCAAATTAATGTTGGCAGTTCAACAGTTGATGCAAATCGGTTGGAGTTAAGTGGTCGGCCTTGTTGTGTTGGCATACTTGGTAGGCAGCGGTATAATCATAAATAGTGGACTTTATACCCTCTCATAAAAAATCATTACACAACCATTGCTATGTTTTCTGAATACCATCATGAGTGCTATAATGAATCCCAGATACCACAGAGGTTATTAGGGGAGATTCTGGAGACAAATAAAGTCGATCTTTAAAAGAAATAAGTTTGTACCACATAGAACAATCCTTACCCAACTCTTGGAGCTTTATGTTAGCTGCAATTTCTTTGGGAGCTTCACAATGTTGAGTTTCTTCTTGTAGCTCGTCAATCAATACAACTCGTGTCGTGGCTGTGAAATAGCGAATGAAATTCCTTCATCTGTAAAGATAAACGAAAAGTAAAGTCCATGAGTTTACTGATTCATTGCTACTCTGGGGATGTGGTGAGATGTTGTTCCAGCGGATATTTGAAGCTATAATGATTTGCACGGATGAGAAACTGGTGCCCCCACAAATAAGGTCGCCAATGCTAAACATCTTTAGCTAATCCTATTAGTCCCCTCTCATAATCGTATAATTTAAAATGTCAATCAGCCATTATTTTACACAAAAATGCAATAGGATGACCCCTCTTTTGTAGAACAACCCCAATTCCCACACCTGAAGCATCACATTCCATCACGAACTCCTCATCAAAATTAGGTAATTGCAAAATCAAGGCAGCCACTAGAGCTTGTTTTAGAGCAGTGAAGGAGGCCAGGGCTGCCTTTGACCAATAAAATAATTTTTGCTTGAGCATGCTTCAGTTATAGATTGAGGCTGGGGCCGGATGTTAACTGCCTTAATTTTACTTGTGTCTGCAGATACACATGTCGCTGAAACCATAGAACCAAGATAGCCCACTTAATTTTTCCCTAAAAGAACACTTGGACCTTTTTAAATAAAGGTGGTGAGCACATACTAACTCAAAAACAATTTTAATATGACTCAGATGCTCATCTCGAGACTTACTATAGATTAAAATACCATCAAAAAATACTAGGACAAATTCAAATACTTACGACATACCTCATTCATCAATGCTTGAAAAGTAGAGAGAGCATTTGTTAAACCAAATGGAATGACTAGGAAATCAAAGTGTACATGATGAGTCCGAAAAGTGGTCTTCTCTATATCACTGAGATGCATGAGGACTTTGTCGTAACCCGATTTAAGATCTAACTTGGTAAAGAAGCGAGTTCCCTATAGTTTATCCAATAATTCATTAACCACCAGAATAGGAAATTTAAACTTAATTGTTATGGCATTAAGTTCTCTGTATTCCAGGCAAAAAAGTGATATTTCTACTTGCTTATGAACTAATAGAACCAATGAGGAAAAAGGTGATTGTCTTGGCTAAATAATGCCTTGCTGCAATATTTTGCTATAGTGTCTTTCTATCTCGTCTTTTGGTGAGTGAGGATACCAGTAAGGTCTGATTACTATAGGCCCTATTCCGGGTTGGAGGCAGAGTCTGTGGTTACAAGTGCAAAGAGGTGGTAGCCCTGTTGGATCACGAGACAAGTCATTGAATTCTAACAATAAACTATTCAGTTGATTTTGTTGTTTAGATGATACTTGAATAAGATGGAGTTGTGGCTCGTTTGGTTGTCTTTGATCTTGCAAGATGACCAAATTTCCATTTAGTTTGAAAGTCATCGTAAGAAAGACAAATCCCACGGTATAGGTCCTAATATTTTGCAGCCACATAATCACAAAAATAAAATCAAAATCACCCAGAGGAATTATGTTACACCCCATATTTTCGTACATGAGAATACGTTGTAAGTCAATTGATGTAAGCTCAGAAATGAGATCGTCTTTGAAGGTACATAAAGTAAATTAATCATGTTACCTTGGAGGTTACAAATCTTTAATATCATGTATAAAAAGTAGCAAGAAGGTTGAAAGGCTTAGAAGCTAAACAAATTGAAGAAAAATAAGTTTCGTCGAATGTCGAATAGTTGGGAATGTTATAACATGTACTTTTGGGGTGATACTAGGATTATTAACATGATAAGGAGGTTATGATATGATTTATTTTAGTCGTATGATAGTCGTGTATTACGTTTTGAAGTCAAGCGAGTTGTGGAACAAAAGTTGGCAAAGGTCATCACAAGTTACATTCATAAATGTGCTGAAAATTAGGTCAAATGTATCTGAGCCTTTTTACCAATATACTTGGAATTACGGAATGATACACCTATCAAATTAAAGATCTATGATTCTAGTTTCTAACGTATTAAATTGTTCGTCGATACGACATCATAGTAGAGAGATATTCACGTTTTTGTGAGACCGTACAACAAGCTCCCAATGGGACCCACTTAGGTGGTGGACGACCCTTGAACATTTTAAAGGGGTTGGACGGCTCATTTTTGGTCATGTTTTACCAAGGACAGTTATCAAACTCTCTCAACACTTCCCTAACAGTTCTCCAAGGTTCCAAGTCGAATCCAAGGTAGTTTTACCTAAACCTAGCCTCAAAGGTTAGCCTAAGTGAAGAAGAGAGTTGCTATGGTGTTGTGATGTATTTAAGGGTGCTTGTAAGCTAAGGAAAGTTTTGGTTCGAGTTTTTTCTGATTATTTAAGGTATGTATAACACCGTATTTCTTGTGCTTAAGCTTATCCATGTGTTGGTTATGTTATTTGGATGAAGAATTACAAGATAGAACTTGAAGTTGTATAAGAAGTTGCTATCTCTTATTGGACTGTTTTGGAATTGTGTATATGACTTCATATGGCTCGAAATCATGGGGAATAGCTTGGTTATAATGTTCTTATTGTTGTTATGCTTGTCAATATGCTGCGTATGTTGATGATGTTTTAAATAGGAGAAGAAACAACCACACAATACCTAGAAGTTGTCCATGTTGTTGTTATATCTTGTTAGGTTGTTTGATGTTACTTTTATGATGGATATAAGGTTGGAATTTCATGTCAATATATATGTTTATATGCTGGACCTGTTTATGGTGTTGTAAGTACAGGGGAGATGGGAAAAAGAATTGGGTTTTGGTTCCAATCCAAGCTTGCCGCTCGTCGTGTTAAATAGTAATTTCGTTGATGATATTTGTGCACTTGTTGTTGTGTAGATTGATTGGTGTTGTTGGGATGTTGGATGTGTTGTGGTGCTGAAGGTATATAGTTGAAGGTTGTATGTGTTCATGTTGTTTTGATGGACTTGGGGAAAGCATGAAAAACAAGGGAGATGCTGTCTGTTTTAGTATAAAATAAGCTTGTCATTCGTTGTACGATAGTTGCATCATTCGTCGCTTAACAATAGTATTATTATCGTTGTTGTATATTAAAGTGTGACGAGACGAGTTCAATGAGGAATTAACAGAGTTAAGGTATGTTAAGGCTATCCCTTCTTCCCTTTTGGCATGATCCATATAATACAAACGAAACGAGCAAACACGGAACTTTCACAAATGACTCTATTCTTAGAAGTACTAGGGGTGCCTATGTTCTTGATTCCCCATGTGTACTATTATTATATCATCTATTCATGGGTCTCAAAAAATACGTAAGTTGATAAAGTTTATTTTATGATATTAACCGAAGGCATATTTATCTTATGACATTCCGAGAGATCTTATCGATTTACTTCCTTATGCATTGCATTCACTTATACATCTATTGATCCATGATCGGATGGAATTAAATACACGTATATTATATGTATATGGTGTATGGAAAAAGGTTACAGTATTATATATGTATCACCACCTGATCAGCTGGTATACATTGATGATTTCGCCCACTGAGACCGATTTGATATGATGGGATGCCCTCAGAGGCTTGAGGATGTTATGTACGCATATACTTATGCATGATATAACATTTATACGCATATACATGACACTATGAAGGTATCATGATTCACTGAGCTATTCAGACTTATAGGTTGAGTCATTTACTCCAGGTTTCTTTCATGTCTTTTATATACTGCTTTTCATGCCTTACATACTCGGTACTTTATTTGTTATGATGTCCCTTTTGTTTGGGGACACGGCGTTTCATGCCCGCAAGTCTCGATAGACAGGTTGACAGTCCTCCTAGTAGGCTATCAGCTCAGCAAAAGGTGTTGGTACACTCCACTTACTCCGGAGTTGCCTATTTGATCAGTATGCTTTGGACATGTATTGATTAGGATGCCGGGGTCCTGGCCTTTATGATTTGTATGTACTCTTAGAGGCTTGTAGATAGATGTCATGTATATGGATGATTGTATGGCCTTATCAGCCTATGTTTTGAGTTTATAAATGATCATTTCGGTCTTATAGGCCCGTACGTCACATGTATAAGCTTGTATACAATGTTGAGTCGTCCTATGTCGAGTATTCTCTTATGTTTAATTTTGGTTATCTCATGACGGCCTTTCCGGCTCATTTACCCATGATAGTATGATAAAAAGGATACGTTACCTTGGTACTCAGTTGTGTTAGGCACTAGGTGCCCGTCGCTCTTCGATTTAGGTCGTGACAAATTAAATAAAAATCATCCACAAAAAATTTATCAGCAACAGAAAACTAAACTTGTTGACAAATTCTAGAACTAGGAACCCTTTCTTCATTTACCACTGAGACATACAATTTTAATTGGGTAGGATTTGCAGCCCTAGATGTTGGGCTGCTATTTCACTTATGAAGTTATGGTTACTTCCTGAATCGACCAAACTCAATAATGTTTGACCCTTCATTATAGCTTGTAGCCGTGTGATTTTAGTATTTTGCTTCCCTGTTATGGCGTGCTGGGATATTTCTAGCACGTCGCTCGCTTCTTGTGTCATAGCACAAACCTTTTGCCCTTTCTCTGTCGTCTTGGCCTGTGACAACCTCTTAATGAATGAAGAATTCACACTGTTGGTAATGAAATTTGCTGTTGTAAAATTTCCTTGGCCAGAGTTAATCTTCGAGTTTGCAGTGATCCAATATTGTTGATCCTTTAATTCATAGCAATAGATGTTCCATAACTTCAATGGAGGTTGGTAGTAACTTATTTCTTTTTCCCATAGGCGCGTGTCGGATCTTAACATCTCTACATCTACTTGAGTTGAATCTTTTAATCCCAATTGTAAATAGGTCAACCTATTGATTTTCCCATACGGTACAAGCACGTGCTAGCAGCCCCTGGAATTGGTTTGATATTCTTCTCGGTCCTTGTTTGTTTAAGATTCACCATCTCCGCCAATGGATTGCTACATAGAGGTGGCCCAAATCTAAGAGTACAATAGTCTTAAATGTTTCCCACATGAGTGTTGGTTTTTCCTTTTTCAATTCAAAATACTAGAGTTGAGCCTCGCCCAACATGTGAAAAGTGACAGACTAACTTTATCTGTCTCCACAGTGTGTTAATTGGAAAAAACCTTTTCACAGCGATGGAGCCATACCAACGGGTCGCTGAAACAATCAAAGGTGGGAAAATCTAGCTTGGTATATTGTGGCACAATTTTGCCTTTCGTTTGTAATACTGGTTCTCTATTATGATATTTCGATTTCCAAGAGCATTACTGCATGCTAAGCCATCATCCATTTCTTATTGCAGCTTCTATTGGACCCATTTAGTAGTTCCTCTAATTGTTGTGATACTTGTCGTTACCAATCTTTCATTCATGATTCAATTGCAGTTATTCCTAATTCATTCACTTGTTGAATTTCTTGTAAAAGAACTCTTAATTCATTGTATCACCCATAGTTTTGGCTCTGGTATTAATTTATTATACTTATGGGTTAAGGATCGCGTCATTAGGCGTTTAATAGGAAAATACTTGTAACGATCTGGCCGGTCGTTTTGAGTATTGTAGCCCTGATCCCCCATTTAATACTTATTCTATGTTCGTTTGTTGTTATGTGACTTGCCGGGGTGGTTGGTTTAGTTCCGGGGATGTTTCAGAATGAATTGGGACACTTAGTCCCAAGGTTCGAAGCCTAAGTTGAAAGGGTTGACCGGATATTGAATTATGTGTAAATGATCCCGAAATAGAGTTTTGATTGTTATGTTAGCTCTGTATGGTAATTTTGGACTTAGGAGTGTGTCTGTATATCGATTTGAAGGTCCGTAGGTACACCACTAGAAATCCGATAAAAACCGACCAAAGAAAACGACCAACGTTGGTCGGTAATGGCCAAAAACCGACCAAAACGCGACCATTTACGTGTGGACGGTATTTTTGTGGTCGGAAAGGAATACCGATCAAAGTTGGTCGGAAATTACCGACCAACTTTGGTCGGTCAATTAAATTCAAAAAAATAATATTGCAAAAAAAACGGACCAAAGTTGGTCGGTTTTTTCCGACCAAAGTTGGTCGATATTTTAATTATGTAATAAAAAAATTCACCATCTGGGAATCGAACCGGGGTCTGTACTGTGGCAGGATACTATTCTACCACTAGACCATTGGTACATTTTATTTTAAGATTGTCTTTTATTTGATTTATACTCTTTAATTGTATTTTCGCACGAAAATAACCGACCAAAGTTGGTCGGTTTTATTAAAAAGTAAAATTACCGACCAAAGTTGGTCGGTTTCTTGAAACATAAATTTCGCGGGACTCAAAAATAGTTTCCCGTATTTTTGCGCCAAAGAAAACCGACCAAAGTTGGTCGGTTTCGTAAAAAAAAAATTAAAAAAAATATTTTGAAAAACCGACCGACCAAAGTTGGTCGGTCGACCTTGGTCAGTTTTTGCCGAATTTTTAGTAATGGTAGTTTTGGCTTGAATTAGCGAAAGTTGGAAAAGTTGAAGTTTGGAGAGTTGAGAAGTTTGACCGAGAGTTGATTTTATTGTTACCAGGCTCAAAATTTGGTTTCGCAAGTTGGAATAGGTCCGTTGTGTCATTTATGACTTGTGTGCAAACTCTGAGGTTAATCGGAGTTGATTTGATAGGTTTCGGCATCGATTGTAGGAGTTGAAAATCCATGAGTTTCAATAAGCTTGAATTGGGATGTGATTCATGTTTTTGATGTTATGTGATGTGATTTAAAACCTTGACTAAGTTCGTATGATATTTTAGGATGGGTGGGTATGTTTGGATGGGGTCCTAGGGGCCTTGGGTGTGATTCGGATGGAATTTTAGACTTGTATAGGTGCTAGAGTGTTTAGCTCTGGTGTATTTGCACCTGCGGTGGGAGTGGCCACAGATGCAGTACCGCAGATGCAACACTTTAGTCACAGATGCGAACTGGAGCAAAGGCGGGGAGGCTCGCAAAAGCGGGTGAGTTTTTGCAGAAGCGAAAGCGCTTCTGCGATGAGGAGTCTGCGGGTGCGGAGATTGGGAGCTTGGCCTGGATGCGCAGATGCAGTCATGGGGCCGCCGGAGCGGTCTCGCAGGTGCGAACTTTTATCCACAGAAGCGGCTGGTCAGGTGTCTAGTGTTTTCCGCAATGTGGACGTGTGACCGCAGAAGCGGTTCTACAGAAGCGAAGTTCTTGGTCGCAGGTGCGGTTTCGCTGGCAGAATTGATGTAAGCGAGGGTTAGAGTATTTTCTTCATTTTTGGACTTTGGGAGCTCACATTGAGGCGATTTTTGAAGAGATTTTCACTAGATTTCAAGAGTTAAGTGATTTTTGATAACTTTTGTCCACATATTTTGAATTATTTCACCTATTTGTCATGAATCTAAGTTGGAATTTATGGATTTTTAACCATATATTGGAGAGTAAGATTTGAGGGTTTGAGGGTCGATTTGTGGTCGGAATTGGATGATTTGGTATGGTTGGACTCGTTATTGAATGGGTGTTCGGATTTTAAAAGTTTTTCGAGTTCCGAGACGTGGGCCAGGGGTTGACTTTTTGAGTTGATTTTTTGACTTTGGTTAAAGAACTTAGCTTTATCGTATGGAACCGATTCCTATAGCTTGTATTGATTGTATTAAGTTGTTTGTGGCTAGATGCGAGTCGTTCCGAGGCCAATTCACAAGGCAAGGGCTTGTTAGAGTTGTGATTTGCACTGTTTGAGGTAAGTAACACTTCTAAACTTGGTAGTGAGGGTATTAATCCCTGAAATACGTGTTATGTGGTTTGTGTTGAGGTGACACACATGTTAGGTGATGGGCGTGTGGTCATGCACTGTGGAAATTGTAACTCGGTTGATTCCGTGGTACCGTGTAGTTATCAAACCTTATTGTTATTCATGTAATCCCTACGTGTTAGAGTAATTGAGTTGCAATCCATGTTATAAATCATGTTTAGGCTATATGCTTATTTTGTTGGGACCCGTTGAGGTCATTTCTGTTGTTGAATTATTTGCTTAAACTGCAATTATATACTTAGTCATATTCATCATTTGTATATCATATCTCAGTCTCTGTTGTCATTATTTGTTACATCATGTTATCATTGTTTGGGCTGATTGGCATGAGATTTGTGAGCTCGAGAGACTGGAGAAATTGATGACTGAGTTAGGGCCTGAGGGCCAGATTGTGAGTGATATTTATGGGATTAGGCTGCACGTGGCAGCAAGTTTTATTGATTCATGATGGAATCGGGCTGCATGCCGCAATAAGTTTTATTGATTCATGATAAGATCAGGTTGCATGCCGCAGCAGGCCATGTTGGCTTATATTTAGCGCTTGGGCAGGATCCGCCCTCCGGAGTCTCACATACCAGCAGTGACCGCAGGTACCGTACAATGCTGAGTGATTACGTGTGCTGAGTGATTGAGAGTGATGAGCGGGAAGTGTGAGACGGTGAGATTGGGTACTCTAAGGGAGTATGAGTACATGAGTTTATCACTGTGATGCATTACATGTGACATGCACATTTGACATGTAGACATAGAGATGTAACATTCCTCATATCAGTCATACTTGGCACATTTTATCAGTGTTGAGCTTAAACTGTTAAACTTGAAAGCATGTCTACATTTTTGTACTGTGTACGAATTGATTTTGAGATTTCATTGAGTTATTACTGTCATTTCCCTATTATATATGTACTATTATTATCTGGTTTTGGACTGTACCTTTCTAAGCTCGTCACTGCTTTCAGCCCAAGGTTAGTCATGTTACTTATTGAGTACATTGGGTCAGTTGTACTCATACAACACTCTACACTTCGTGTGCAGATCCAGGTACATCTGGACCCGGTGGATGCTATACTTGGAGCAATATTGGCTTGGAGACTATTGAGGTAGCTACTATGGCGTCCGCAGACCTCGACTCTCCTTCTTTCCAATTTATTTAGCATTGTTCTATCTTTCCAGACAGTTGTATTAGAAGTTTTGACTATGTTGACACTTAGTAACTCATGTACTTGTTGACACCCAAATTTTGGGAGATTTTGTAGTTGAGTCGCAGTTGTCTTACCAGTTATTTATGAGATTTTCACTGTTAAACTTATTACATCATGCTTTAATTTTTAAATGCATAGTATTTTTGTGATTGTCAACTTGTCTAGTACTGTGATAGGTGCCATCACGGCATGTTGAAATTTGGGTCGTGACAAGTTGGTATCAAAGCCTAGGTTACATAGGTCTCACGAGTCATGAGCAGGTTTAGTAGAGTCTTGTGGATCGATACGAAGACATTTGTGCTTATCTTCTAGAGGCTACTGAACCATTAAGAAACTTCACTTTCTTGTATTTTTGTCGTGCAGATTTGTTGACTGCGGAAACTAAACTTCTATTATTCTATTCTCTCGCAGATGGTGAGGACACGTGCTATCGGATCGGGCGGATAGCCACCAGTACCACCAACTAGGGTTGCGAGAGGTCGATGCCGTGGTATAGGCTGCGGTGCAGCTCGTATAGCATCTAGAGCAGCACCTGTGGAACCACCAGTTGCTCCAGCTCAGGAGCAAATACTAGATGTGGTTGAGCCGGTAGGACTAGCTCAGGCACCAGTTGTGCCCATTATGATTCCAGGCCTTCAGGAGACTATAGCCCAGATATTGATTGTATGCACTAGCCTTGCTCAGTCCCAGGTGGGTCCATCTATGAGTGACGAGGAGCAGAAGAGGCTAGAGCGGTTTGGGAGGCTCAGGCCTCCAGCATTCAGTGGGGCTGAGTCAGAGGATGCTCAGGACTTCTTAGACAGGTGCCAGTGGATCCGTCGCACGACGGGTATTCTGGAGACTAGTGCAATCTCATTTACTATTTTTCAGTTGTCGGGGCAACCTTCAGATAGTGGGAGGCCTATGAGTTGAGCAGGCCAGCCGGTGCTGCTTGGCATGAGTTCTCAGTTCTCTTTTTAGAGAAGTTTGTTCCACAGACGTGCAGGGAGGAGTTGTGTAGGCAATTTGAGCAGCTATGCCAAAAGGGTATGTCTGTAAGGCCCCGTAAAATTTTGCAAAGGAATTTAATATTTCGTGGTGCCGAGTTAGCCTAATTGGTTTGAGGATTATAGAAAATGAGCCACGGTACAAACTTTTTGGGTTGAAGAATGCACTAAATTGTTGATGGGAATTTTTGGCAGAAGAATGTGATTTTGCGGTCAATTTCGCGACCATAGAACAGTTCCACGGATCGCATAAGCATTGCAAAGTGGAGCAGAGAATGGGCAAATTTTGAAAAAAACCATTCTGCTATCGCATAATTGATTTTGCTATCGTATAATTGATTCTGGTGCACACATGTGGAAAGACAAACAAACATGACAAGACACTTAAGGATCCGAAGCAAACACTTAGCCAAATAGTTTTCTTTTACCCACCTCAGAAAATTGAAATCAACCAAAATATCCCTGAAAATAGCATGGTAATGGGAGCACTACATAAGCTGAAACAGTGGTGGAAGAATATTTGTCAGGAACATGGAGACGAGGTTCAGACGCACGTAGGGGCATTAACTGCATTGATGAACATCCGAGCAGACATGGTGCTCACTCACCTGTTGATAGAATTTTGGGATCCAGCTAAGGTGGTGTTCAAATTTGCCGACTGTGAGCTGGTACCGACATTAGAATAATTCACAAGTTTTACGGAGCTTCCATTCAACGGAAGAAAGCCAGTATTGCCAGTTACTATGCCCGATTATCGGTTCTTGGATGCTCTAGGTCTTACCAATAGCAGAAGCCTCAGAAATATCGAGGACAGATGTGTGAGCCTCGACCAGATGTTCGACATGTTTGGGCACCGTGAAAGCTACAAATGGTATTCAAGGGAGTTTCAATGTGACCAGGCGACATGGGAGAGTCTCAGGCCTATCACTTTCGTAATGGAATTATTGGGACTATTGATCTTCCCACATCGAAGGGGCCGTATCAACATCAATCTGCTACCAATGGTCATGACAACCTTCCTCGGCAATCTTCAAGCTACTCTGGTGCCGATGGTGTTAGTTGAGATGCTGAGAGCTTTGTCCGCCTGTGCACGCGGGTATAATTTCTTTAAGGGTTGTAATTTGCTGCTCCAGATTTGGGCTACTGAACACTTCTTCCAGCGAGAGGCCACCATCGACTACTTCGTGGGTGTCAGCAATATGATACGCACCCACAATGAAAGAATGAGTCACTGGATCTCCCCACTTGGGCAAGAGGAATGTTGGGAAATATTGACCAATATGATAAGGGAATGGATCAGCTGGAAACTCTCTTGGTTAGGTGGAAGGACAATCTTGAGGACTCCTCAGAAGTACTTCATCGAGTTGATCGGATTGGAAGGTATTCAACCATACTCACCCCTGTGGGTCCTCAGACAATTTGGGATGATCCAAGACATGCCTCTATGGACAAGGATGACGTTGTACGAGGATGAGTACAATGGCCAGATTCCAATTCCCAGGATAAGGAGACTGCAAGAAGAGTGGAATGACCTGGTGACATTTCCTATGGGTCAAAACTCATTGTGTACTCCCGAGTATTATGTCTGGATTAACGAAGAAGAAGAACTGGCCCGCCCAAGCAGAGAGGGTATAGCCTAGTTATAGGACGCAGTGGTTGCCTTACAGATTTACCATGAGATCTTACCGCATTATCTTGTGACCACATCAATGCATCGTCAGGTGGTCCCAGGATCCATTGACCACATGTTGCCACTGGCTGAAGATAATGATCGGGTAGTGGAGTGCATCTAGATAGAGTCTGAATGAGGAGTCTGAATTCAATAATGATGAGGAAGAGTTTGAGGAAGACCTGGAAGAGGATCTGAAGGAGGAGCTAGAAGAAGAGAAGTGCACAGGAAACGACTTAGGGGATGGTTATTAGAGTTGGTTGATTTCCCTCTCTTTCCCCACTTTGTACCTTTATACCTAGTTTCCTTTCCAAAATGGCAAATTGTCCGAGCCTATGCAACTATATGTTGTAATCCTTGTTCCAAGTTGTACCAGTCCAAATTATCAATGAAAACAAATTGATTCGGATCTAAATTTGTCAAGTCTAAATGTCTGTCAAATATACGCGAACTAGGCCTACCTCCGGCAATGAGAGGTCCCTGCGAACTCTAGGAATGCGTAGTTGTAATGCATGAATTATCTGCTCTGTGTGATTTTCTGCTCGCATAAATGAAGAAACTGACTCTTTCTCCTTTTCTTTTCTTCTCGTTTTTTTCTTTTGCTTTATTACTATCCCCAAAAAGAAAAGAAAGTTGGTTTGTGTCAACCAAAACTGGCGGAACCACCATACAATTTAAGGTCAAAAGGAAAGATGTCAGCCGCTGAAGACCCAACTGAACATGCTCTGGTCATAGCCGACAGCCCAGGGCGATCGAGGGAAAAGGACACTACTAGGAATGATGAACACGTGGCCAGGATGGCCCAAGAAATAAAGTCCTTAAGATAGGAGGTGCATCATAGCAGAGAACTGGCACACCTGGCCGTGACAACACTTCCTCAACCACCCAGATTCCCTTCTTTGGATTCACTTCCAGATCATTTTCCTTCAACATCACGCCAAAACAACAACACTCCAACTTCAACCCCCACCACTCAAGTCATACCTCTAGTAACCCCCGCTAACCCACCAAATCCCCCTACGTACCACAATAACCTCAGACATCACAAAACCCACCTATTACCACCAATGCAACTACCCCTTCTCGTGACAGAGTCACTTTCACCACCAACCAGCATATACCTGTGGCACATGTCGCTACTTAGGAGCGGTACCTTCCCCCTGTATATGTCATTTCGCAACCTACCTTTACAACATGTGTCACGGTCGGGGTGCCTTATGAGATTAACCAATACACCGAGATGGAGAGAGAAGTTAGGCGTAAGAAAGAAGAGTCAGTATCTAAGCAGTTGCAAATATTGAGGAGGCAAATGAAGAGTCCCCAAGTTGCCTGGGGCATCGAAAGTTTGGACTATGAGGATTTGTGTATTCACCGAGATGTGGATATGCCAGCAGGGTACAACCCCCCCAAAGTGCGATATCTTTGATGGGACGGGGGACCCTCACGCACATTTGAGTGCCTATTGTGATAAGTTGGTCGGAGTGGGAAAGAACGAGAAACTAAGGATAAAGTTGTTTATAAGAAGCTTGAGGGGAGAAGTACTCACCTGGTATACCCGACAGGATCCGCAAAATTGGAGAACTTGGCAGGATATGGCGGAGGACTTCATGAATCATTTTTGATTCAATACAGAGATCACTCCTGATCAGTTCGCACTGGTGAACCTGCAGAAAAAACCATATGAGTCATTCCAAGAATATACACGATGGTGGAGGTCGGAGGATGGCAGGGCGCAACCTCTGCTGGATGACAGTGAGCTAACCAAGTAATTCCTCCGAGCCTAAGAGGGAATATACTTTGAAAAGATGATGGGAATGATGGGTCAAAAGTTCCCCGAGCTGGTCAAGATGGGAGATTTATTAGAAGAGGGCATAAAATCTGGTAAAGTACAGTTCATGTCAGCACTGCAAGTGGCCAACAAGACCATCCAGTCAGGGTCGATCGGTAGCAGAAAGAAGAAGAAAGAGGAGGTCTGAGCAGTCCTCCCCTACTACCAAACTAACCCACCTCACGGAAGCACCTCTTATTCCCCAAATAACCACTCACCGCCACCCACTTATGCTCCATTCTATAATACCCAGCCATATTACCACCCTCAACCACAATACAACCCTCCTCGAGCTAACAACAACCAAAACCCACAACAACCATATGTTCCTGTCCAAACCACTACTCATTAGAACTGACCTGTGTATGAACCATGCCCTCGTCCCAACTTTGAAGAGACGGGTCCTAGAACTTATACCCCGATTGCTGAGCCTCTAGCCCAATTGTTCTAAAGGTTGAGAAGAGCAGGATTGATACACCCAATCGAGGGAAGGGTCCCTGAACATCCCTCCAAATATTTTGATGCCACTAAGATATGTGTGTAGCATTCCAATGTACCTGGGCACGACACCAAAGACTATTTCAAGTTGAAAAACGAAACTGAAACCTTAATAAAGAGCGGAGCCATTCAGTGCACTCCAACACCACCTAATGTGAATCGCAGCCCACTTCCAAATCATCGAAACATGGAGATAACATGATCAGGTTAGATGAAGAATATGACCTGAAGGGAACAATTGTCACTATCATAAATGTAGAAGTTGCAAGGATCCCTCCTCAGAAGGCTCCAATCATTACCGTACAACTAAGGCCTGCAGTGATAGTTCAGACATACCCGCATCAACCTGCTGTTTCTACTCGGGATGAAGAAGATCGGGAATACAAAATCGTCCCATAGACCTACTAGCAAAAGGGAAAGGCCAAAATGACAGAATTTGCCGTAACCCATGGTATGACTAGGTCTGGGAGATGCTACACCCTTGAAGATATCAATTGAGGAAACCTGAGGAAAGAACAAATTCCAAGGGGGAACATAACAGACCCAGAAGCCACTGAGTTTTGCAAAAGAATGTCAAGCAAAGAGTATTCTGTGGAAGAGCAATTAAAGAAAGCTCTAGCAAAAATATCTCTCATGGATATATTAATGAGCTCTGACAGTTATAAGGACACTTTGTTGAAAGTGCTAAGTGGGGTAAGTGTACCAAGTAACACCACTAGCGAGGCGTCGGCCTCGACAATTGGGAAAATGGTGGAAGAAAACATGATCACTTTCAGAAGAGACGGACTTCCTGTCAAAGGCGCAAGTCACAACAAGGCTCTTCACATCACTGTCAAATATGGGGACAAAGTGGTAGGAATTACACGTAAGGCTGAAGGCCCTTGATGGTTCACAAAAGGATGTTATTGGGGAAATTTATCTATCTTTGAAAATTGGGCCGGTTGATTTTCCGGTGTTGTTCCAAGTGATGGATATCTCCTCTTCTTACAATTTGCTGCTGGGCAGTCCCTGGATACATATGGCAGGGACCGCGCCGTCTACTCTACACCAATGTATAAAATTCGAGTGGGGATGCCAAGAGATCGTGGTTCACGGTGTACTTCACCTATTTGGAGTATGCTGTCCCATTCATTGACGGGCTGGACGGAGACCCTTCCACGCTGTGGAGATCATGCAGACTACTGAGATGGAAAATACTGAACAAAATTTAGGAATGCAGTCACCGTATAGATCCAAGATGGCTATGAGGGAGATGATAAAATATGGATGCAGGCCAGGAATAGGGTTGGGAGCCAAGTGAGATGGAATCACAGAGCCAATTGAACATAATAGGCAGAAAGGAAGGGCTGGCATATGATACCAGCTTCCGGAAGGGAAAGCTTGCACCGTTAGCTCTGGGAAAAAGGTTTTTGTGCCAGAGCATGTTGCAAGTCCGGGACAGAGTTCAACACCCGAAGAATATCATCGACGGGATGGGAAAGCTGTTTGTGAGTATGATTGAAGAATGCTGTGAAGGAATCCTGACTAGGGGAAGAGCTGTAGTATTGGACAGCAGTCCATCTTTGGTTCGCCGGGAGTCTTGGTAGTATGGAATTGTAAAAGTTTTCTTTTGAAAGAGCACGGTCAATTGAGGCTTGTACCGTGTCTGTGCCTTTTTGTTATTTGCCTCTTGTGAACGCTTAAGACGTTCTCCTTTTGATGAAATAAAAGAATCATTTTCTTAAATATCATAACTTTGTTTTACCGCTTTATTTATACTTAGTTTTCCTTTTCAGTAATCAAACCGATAAAAAACTGCGTTCCACGATTATGACATGTAATAAAACCGCCGAGCGCAATGACTCAGATTACGAGGAATATGATGAGAGTATGATGCCGGACAATCTCCCACAAAAGATCAAATAGCTGGAGAGTCAGAAGAACCCTAATCTCGAAGAAACGGAAGTGGTCAATCTTGGACGCGAAGAAGATGTAAAAGAAACTAGAATCAGTATTCACCTAGAAGCCGAGCAGAAGGAAAAGATGATTGAGATCCTCCGACATTACGTCAACGTGTTCGCATGGTCCTATGATGACATGACAAGATTAAGCATCGACATTATCTCGCATTGACTACCCACAAACCCTACCAGACCGCCGGTCAAGCAGAAACCCAGGAAATTCAAACCTGATTTAAGTCTTAGGATAAAGGAAGAAGTGACCAAATAGATATAAGCAAATGTAGTAAGGGTCACCAACTATCCAAGCTAGTTGGCAAATATCGTCCCAGCACCCAAGAAGGACGGGAAGATCAAAATATGTGTGGACTACCGAGATCTCAACAAAGCTAGTCCAAAAGATGATTTCCCTTGCCAAATATCCACATCCTCATCGACAACTGTGCAAAGAATGAACTGCAGTCATTTGTGGATTGTTTTGCTAGATACCACCAAATCTTGATCCACGAGGAAGACGCAGAGAAGACAACTTTCACCATACCTTTGGGAGTCTACTGTTATAGAGTTATGTCATTCGGTCTCAAGAAAGCCGGCGCCACCTACATGAGGGCCATGACAACCCTCTTTCACGACATGATTCATAAGTAGATTGAAGTGTATGTGGATGATGTCATCATAAAATCTCGAAAGAGTTTGGAACACTTGGACGACCTAAAGAAATTTTTCGAACGCCTGCGAAGGTACAGTTTGAAGTTGAACCTAGCAAAGTGCGCGTTCAGAGTCTATGCTGGGAAACTATTGGGTTTCATTGTAAGCAGGAAGGGGATAGAACTGGATCCGTCAAAAGTCAAGGCCATCCAGGAATTACCGCTACCAAAGAGTAAGAAAGATGTCATGAGTTTCCTGGGAAGATTGAATTACATCAGTCATTTCATAGCCAAGTCCACGGTAATCTGTGAACCCATTTTCAAGCTGCTAAAGAAGAAAGCTGCTACAAAATGGACGGAGGAGTGCCATAAAGCCTTCGTCAGAATCAAAGAGTATATTTCAAACCCGCCAGTGCTGGTTCACCCTAAACCAGGGAAATCATTGTTGCTTTATTTTTTAGTCTTGGATAACGCTTTAGGGTGTGTGTTGGGGCAGCATGATGAAACAGGGCGAAAGGAACATGCCATCTACTACTTAAGCAAGATGTTCACACCATGCGAGGCCAAGTATACCTTGATAGAACGCACTTGTTGTGCTCTAACTTGGATTGCTCAGAAGTTAAGGCATTACATGTCGGCATACACTACGCATCTGATATCTAGACTCGACCCGCTCAAGTAAATTTTTCAGAAGCCAATGCCTACTAGAAAGCTAGCTAAATGGCAAATTCTCCTTAGTGAATTTGACATTGTGTACATAACTTAGAAGGCTATCAAAGGGAAAGCTTTAGCTGACCACCTCGCCGCGAATCCAGCGGATGGGGATTATGAACCGCTTACCACGTATTCCCCCCAATGAAGAAGTACTATTTTTCGGGGAGGATATTGCAAAATCATACCCTAGATGGAGAATGTCTTTCGATGGAGCAACAAATTTCAAAGGAGTCGGGATTGGAGCAGTCCTTATTTCGAAATTTGGACAACACTATTCAGCATCGGCAAAGATAAGATTCCTTTGCACCAATAATATGTCTTAATACAAGGCGTGCATTCTTGGAATCAGAATGGCAGTCGACATGAACATCAAAGAACTTTTGGTCATAGGAGATTCTGATTTGCTGATACACAAAGTCCAAGGAGAATGGTACACCAAGAATGTCAAGATACTGCCGTACCTGCACTGCGTGAAAGAGCCGTGCAAGAAGTTCACAAAGATAGAGTTCATGCACATCCCCAGAATTCAGAACGAGTTCGCCGACGCCCTTGCAACCTTATCATCTATGATCCAACATCCAGATAAGAATTACATCGACCTAATCGAGGTAGAAATCAGGGATCAACATGCCTATTGCTTCCATGTGAATGAAGAATCAGATGGTAAACCTTGGTATCATGATATCAAGAAATTCCTTACGACCCAGGAGTACCCAACCCAGACTTAGGTTTGTTGAGATGTGTAGACGTTGTCAAAGCAACCAGATTATTGGAAGAAATACATGGAGGGACGTACGAACCCCACATGAACGGGTTCACATTAGCCAAAAAGATTTTATGAGATGGATACCTTTGGATGACCATGGAAAATGACAGTATCTGCTCTGTACAGAAGTGTCACTAGTTCCAGATTAACGGAGATTTCATCCGGGTTCCACCAAATGAGTTAAATGTAATGGGTTCGTCCTGGTCGTTCGTCGCCTGGGGCATGGACGTGATAGGGCCCATAGAGCCTGCAACATCAAACAAACATTGTTTCATCTTGGTAGCTATCGACTATTTCACCAAATGGGTCAAGGCATCTACTTACAAGGTAGTGGCAGATTTTGTTGGCGATAGATTTTGTCCGAAACAACATCGTCTGCAGATTTGGAATACCGGAGTCCTTCATCACTGACAATGTCGCTAACCTCACTAGCAACCTCATGAGAGAAATCTATGAGAAGTTCAGAATTGTCCACCGCAATTCCACAGCCTATAGACCATAAATGAATGGGGTAGTCGAGGCAGATAGTGGACAATCACAGACAGTGGCACGAGAAGCTACCTTTCACTTTATTAGGTTATCGGACTACCATGAGAATATCTACTGGGGAAACGCCATACATGTTGGTATATGACACTAAGTAGTAATTCCTGCAAAAGTTGAGATACTGTCCTTAAGAGTCATTCAAGAAGCAAAATTGGACGATGCAGAGTGGATACTGGTAAGGCAAGAACAACTCATGCTCATTAACGAGAAAATAATGGATGCAGTGCGCCATGGACAACTATATCAGAACAGGATGGCCAGTGCATTTAACAAAAGAGTGAAGCCTCGCCAATTCACACCGGGGTAGTTGGTTCTGAAGAAAATCTTTCCCCATCAAGAAGAAGCCAAAGGGAAGTTTGCACCAAACTGGCAAGGTCCTTACGTGGTTCATCGAGCACTGTCTGGTGGAGCTCTAATCTTAGAAGAAATGGATGAAAGAGTCAACACAAATCCTATCAGCTCAGACGCAATCAAGAGATACTATGTATGAAGACAAATAGAGTTAGGGTTTTGATGTAACAGAATTACGTTCAACCTGATTTCCCACTGATAGATACATAGGCAACCGACGTAGGGTTCAGTTTCTCTCCCCCTTTCTCTTGTAATAGAAAAAACAAATATCACTTTTGTATGTTATTCAGGAACTACGCCGGCTTGATTTCCTCATAAAGGAATATGTAGGCAATCCTCATCGGATTCAGTCATCTTTTGTAATTAAACTACATTCTGGTCTGATTCCACTTGGATACATAGGCTATCTGAGTCAGACTCGTCCATTTTCATTTTAGTCTCATCATTTTGCATCTGTTGTAATTAAACTACACTTCGACTTGATTCTGTTTTGGATACGTAGGCTGCCTGATTCAGGCTCGATCATTTACATCATATTTTATCATCATCCCACGAACTACGTTCAGACCTGATTCTGTAACGACCTGACCGGTTGTTTTGCTTTCTAGATCGATGTTCCCCTAAATAAGACTCCCCGTATGTGTTGTTACTATTTTATGACTTGCGGAGATGTTTAGTTCCAGATTTGGAAGGGTTCGAGTTGAAATCAGAACACTTGGTTCCTTAAGGTTGGCTAAAGAGGGCTAAGTTTGACTTGAGTAAATGTTTTGAGTTAACAACCTCGGAGCCGGGATTTGACGGTTCTAATAGGTTTGTATGATGATTTTGGACTTGGGCGTATGTTCGAATCAGATTTTGGATGACCCGGGAGCATTTCTGCGCTTAATATTGGAAGTTGGCATATTGAAGGTTTTAAAGTCCTTTAAATTTGGTTTGATGTAGGATTTGGTGTTATCCAGGTCCAACTGGGATTCCAAACCTGAGAATAGTTCCGTATGGTAATTTAATACTTGCACGCAAAATTTGGAGTTATTCAGAGTAGTTTAAGTATGATTCGGCACGTTCGGAGTGAGTTAGAAGAATTTGAAATTCATAAGTTGAATCTATTTTGTTTAGGGTTGTGATCTTTAGTGTTGATGTTGTTTTTCGCATTCCGAGAGTGTGAGTGAATCTGTTTTATGTTTACAAACTTGTTGGTATGTTTGGTCGAGGCCTCGGGGCCCCCGTACAGGATTCGAAGGGTCGACTGGGCTTGTTCGCTCTTTGGAGAGGAGCTGCTGGTGTCTGTCATCTGGTGCGTTCGAACCTGCGGTGGAATGGCCGCAGAAGCGGAACCATATATGCGGAACCATAAGAGGTCCTCCCGCAGGTGCGGAAATACAGCTGGGCAAAAGGGTTCATTTAAGTCAGAAGTTAAACCATTTTGACTCATTTCTTTCATTCATTGGGCGATTTTGGAGCTTTTGGAAGGGGGTTTTCACCTAGCACTTTGAGGTAAGTGATTTCTATATAATATGAGTTTAAAACATAGATTATGGGTAGATTTCAATATGTAAAATTATGAAAATTATGGGTTTAGATGAATAACCGTACGGTTTGATAAAAATAGGATTTACCCACGAAAATGGTTATGGGATTTAGTGAAAATTATATATTTGAGTTTGTGAGGTTATGGGTAACAACTTTCTCCAAATATTTCTGGAATCCGGGCATGTGGGCCCGGGGTGAATTTTAAGAATCTTCCAATTTGGGTTGGGTAATTACTCTAATAGTTAAATTATGAACTTTGGAACATATATTGATTTATTTATACAACATATGACTAGTTTCGGATTTTCGGCACCGAGTTGAGGCTTTAGAGCGAATTTGAGATCGGAAAGCGAGCTTTAAGACAAGGTAAGTCTCTTGCCCAACCTTGTAAGAGGGAATTTACCCCATAAGTGATTTAAATTGCTATTTGCTTCTAATTATGGGGGGTTACGTATGTACGAGGTGACGAGAGTCCGTGCGTAGCTACTATTTATGCTTATGTCAGGGTAGTTTAGGACCCAAATCATGAATTACTTGTAATGTTTGCACCCTACTTGTTAATTAAAGTGCCTAAATTATATTAGGACTTGTTAGAGGAATTGTAAAGGACCGAATTTCACTTGCTTGAATTTTGAGCGAATTACTTGACCGTTAATGGAAATTGTACTAGATTGTGTATTAGCATCCTATCTTCTTGTGCAGTGGGCCGAACGCCTCGGCAGTAGATAGATACATCTATGGTTCGTGCTGCACAACCCTCGGCAATGTACACATTATTCTGGATCGGGCCATACATCCTCGACATAATCGTGTGTGATAATACTTGGATTTTAATTATTTATTGATATCATTTCATGGCTTGAGAGGTTAAAATAATATCAGACAGAAAGTTATTGAGATTTAGCATGTGTAAAGGAATCATTTATTTCCTGGTTGTTATTGAATTGCTGTAGTTATATACATAGCCCATGGTTATTTAGAACTTTTGTATTTTTATTGTTAGCCCATAGTAAGTGTCGATGTCGACCCCTCGTCACTACTTCTTCGAGGTTAGACTTGATACTTACTGGTACATGTTATTTATGTACTCACGCTACACATCCGCACTGACAGTGCAGGATTTGAGGCAGGTGCATCTGACGATCACACCGGCGCATCCCCGTTACCCGGAGGCCTAGTGGTGAGCTGCTTACTGAGCCGTTCCGCAACACCTAGAGTCTCTCCTTTGCATTCATTTCTGTCTATTTTCATTTCAGACAGTAACTTAGAGTTTTGTATAATCTATTAGTGCTCATACACTTGTGACACCAGGTCTTGGCACACACTAGCAGACTTTGTGGTTTTGGATTACTACTATGGTTATTACTGCACTCAGCTGCTTTTATTTTATTTATTTAAATTTTATACTTCTTAATCTTTTAATTAAGGAATGTTTTTTAGTTATTTGTAAATTTATTAAAAGGAGAAATCACGTGGTTAGTTCACTGTTGGCTTGCTTAGCCGCGGCGCTGGGCGCCAGCACGACCTGTAAGAGAATTGGGTTGTGACAACATAGTATCAGAGCACTAGGTTCACGTAGGTCTCACAAGTTATGAGCATGCCTAATAGAATCTTGCGAATCGGTGCAGAGACGTATGTACTTATCTTCGAGATGCTATAGAGTTTTAGGAAACTACTCTTTCTTCATCTCCTATCATGTAGTTGATGTGGTACTAAGTATCTTTCTTTTATTCTCTCACAGATGGTGAGAATGCGCGCAACGGATGTTCCAGACCATGGATGAGCTGCTCCCCCTATTGCTAAAGGCCGAGGGAAGGCTCCAACTCGTGGTAGAAGACGAGGCCTTCCTAGAGTTGTTCCAGTCATGCCACCAGTGGACCCAATATAGGATCTTATTATTGAGGAGTAGGGCGAGGTGTCTGCAGCAGAGCCAGCCCCTGTGGATTTCATGTCCGCACCAGGATTCAAGTAGGTCGTGGGCTGTATGCTGCGGTTCATGGATACTGTGACTCAAGCTGGTATATTTCCAGTAGAACCAGCCACATCTCAGGTAGGAGGGGGAGCACAGACCCTTACCACTCATGCTCCAGGGCATGCAACTGCAGTATATCAGACCCCGGGCACACTACCCGTGGGCGGAGCTCAGCCAGTTGCAGCAGCTATACCTGAGCCCAGACCAGCTGTGGCCGGCGATCCACAGAAGCTATTGTACAGATAGACCAGGATTCATCCTCTTGTCTTTGGAGGTGAGAGACATGAGGCCCCCCAGGACTTTATTGATCGGTGTAGGGAAAAACTGCACACCATGAGGATATTGGAGTCCCATGTGGTGGATTTTTCTACTTTCCAGCTGGAGGGCAGGGCCTGTAGGTGGTGGCAGTCATATCTTCTCAGCAGACTAACAGATTCTCCTCCCATGACTTGGGACCGGTTCACCCGTATTTTTCTGGATAGGTATATTTCGTCCTCTCAAAGGGAAGCGTTGCGGTTTCAGTTCGAGCAGCTCCAGCAGGGTCAGATGTCAATGACTGTCTTTGAGGCGAGATTCTCTTAGTGGTCTCACCAGGCACTTATGATACTTCTTACCGACGCAGAGTGAGTGCAGAGGTTTGTTGCAGGTTTGCATTTTGGTATTCAGGCCACTATGGCTTGAGAGGTTGAGATGAGGACTTCTTACGAGCTAGTTGTAGAGATAGCTGGGAGGATCGAGGGTGTACATCAGCGTAGCTGGGAGCTGGCTACGAGGGATAAGCGATTTCGGTATTCTGGAGAGTTCAGAGGTGCCCTAGCTGGGGGCAGAGGTCAGTTTGTAAGAGGTCAGTCTAGTAGGCCCACATATCCAGCACCTCCGTCTCCTCGGGGGTGCTATGGTGCGACCTTATTTCAGCACCATGCTAAAGAGTTCCTACCGTCCACCAACTATTCAGGGTTCGTCCATTGGGTATTCAGGCCATCAGGGCGAGACTTCAGGTCAGCAGTCCACTGTACCGAGAAGTTGTTTTGAGTGCAGGGATCTCAGTCATGTGCGGAGGCTCTGCCCCAGTCTTCGGGGTAAGGCAGTGCAGCAGAGTCAGCAGCCTATGATTTCAGCACCAGCTGTCCCACCAGCCGTCTAACTTCCAAGAGGTGAAGGGCAGGTGGGTAGGGGCCATCCTATAGGCGGAGGCCAGTCAGGTGAAGGCCAGTTAGGTGGCGCTCCATCTAGGTTCTATGTTATTTTTGACCAGACTAGATGCAGTGGCCTCAGATGCCATGATCACAAGTATTATTTCTGTCTGTGGTAGGGATGCTTCAGTACTATTTGACCCAGGGTCTACATATTCATATGTTTCATCTCTGTTTGCTCATTTCCTGGGAGTTCCTCTTGAGTTCTTGGGTACTCCTATTTATGTGTCCACCCTAGTGGACGATTCTGTTGTCGTGGATCGGATCTACAAGTCCTGCATTGTTACTTTCTGTGGTTATGAGACCTGAGCGGATCTTCTGTTGCTTGATATGACCGACTTTAAGGTCATCCTGGGCATGGATTGGTTGTCTCCATATCACGCCATTCTTGATTGCCATGCTAAGACTATTACCTTGGCGATGCCAGAGTTGCCTAGATTGGAGTGGAAGGGTTCGTCTGTCAGTACATCTAGTCGGGTTATCTCTTTTCTGAAGGCTCGACACATGGTCGAGAAAGGTTTTTTGGCTTATATAGCTTATGTTCGGGATACTACTACAGAAACTCCGGCAATTTATTCAATGCCCGTAGTCAGGGAGTTCTCCGATGTGTTCCCTTCTAATCTCCCAGGCATGCCACCAGATCGTGATATTGATTTTTGTATTGATTTGGCTCCAGGCATCCAGCCTATCTGTATCCCACTATACCGCATAGCTCCGAAAGAGTTGAAAGAGTTGAAGGAAGAACTTGAGGAGTTGCTAGCAAAGGGGTTCGTTAGACCGAGTGTATCACCTTGGGGTGCACCAGTGTTATTTGTGAAGAAGAAGGATGGGACTATGCGAATGTGCATTGATTACCGCCAGTTGAACAAAGTTACCATCAAGAACAAGTACCTGTTGCCGCGTATTGATGATTTGTTCAACCAGTTGCAGTGTGCCAGGGTGTTCTCTAAGATCGACTTGAGATCGGTCATATATTAATTTGTTTGTCATTGTCTTCATTGATGACATTTTGATATACTCACGTAGCATGGAGGAGCACGAGCAACATTTGATAGTGGTGCTTCTGACCTAGCGGGGATAGAAGCTATAGTTGTATTAGGTGAGGGTATTAAGGTAGACTCCAAGAATATCGAGGCAGTTTAGAGTTGGCCTCATCCTACCATAGCGACTGAGATCAGGAGCTTCCTGGGGTTAGCATGATATTATCGTCGGTTTGTGGAGGGCTTCTATCTATTGTGGCACCCTTGACTAGATTGACCTAGAAGGGTTCTCCATTCCGATGGTCTGACGATTGCGAGGTGAGCTTCTAGAAGCTAAAGACCGCATTGACTTCAGCATCGGTGTTAGTGCTGCCTTCCGGTTCAGGGATGTACACTGTGTACTGCGACGCTTCGCGCATTGGTTTGGGTTGTGTATTGATGCAGGAGAGGCGAGTTATTGCATATGCTTTATGTCAGCTGAAGCCCCACGAGAAAAATTACCCTGTACATGAATTGGAGTTGGCCGCGATTGTTCATGCTCTTAAGATCTGGAGCCATTATATTTATGGGGTGTCCTGTGAGGTTTACACCGATCATCGCAGCTTGCAACGTTTGTTCAAGAAGAAGGATCTCAATTTGCGGCAGCGCAAGTGGCTTGAGTTACTAAAAGATTATGATATTACCATCCTTTATCATCCGAGCAAGGCGAATGTAGTTGCAAATGCCTTAAGCAAAAAGGCGGAAAGTATGGGTAGTTTGGCATTCATTTTAGTGGAGGAGAGGCCACTAGCTTTGGACATTCAGTCCTTGGCTAACAGACTTGTGAGGTTGGATATTTCAGAGCCCAGTAGAGTTCTTGCATGCATTGTCGCCTAGTCTTCACTATTCGAGCAGATCAAGGCTCGTCAGCTTGATGATCCGCACTTGTTGGTTCTTAGAGAGACGGTACTGCAGGGTGGTGCCAAGGAGGTTACTATCGGTGAGGATAATGTTCTACGACTCCATGGTCGCCTATGTGTTCCAAATGTTGATGGCTTGAGGGAGAAGATCCTAGAGGAGCGTCACGACCCAAACTGATGGGCCATGATGAGTGCTCGAGTCCTACATGTCGAACACCCCTAAGCATGCGTCTAAGATATAAATATGAATTAAGGGTAGGTCATGAAAATAAACTGCTGAATCACGTGAATAACATACATGAGGAAAACATGTCCAATAGTCATAAATACATATACATGCGGAATACGATAGGGCGAGCCGTCAAGGCTGCTATAGACAACTATATATCCAAAACTAGAAGCCGACAAGTTCACATACTATCCAACTATACATGACTGTCTACAGACCTCTAATAGAGTGTACAACTGTACAAAGGACGGGATTGGGCCCCATCGTACCCATATCTACATACAAAAATAGCGTACCAAAACTAATAACAACTCCGGATCAAGTGGAGCACACCAACTCTCGCTGATCAAGGATTCTAAAAAGGGGGACCGTCGACCTGTCTACCTGCACCCAAGGGCATGAAACGCAGGCCCCAGGAAATAGGGGCATTAGTACGAATAATGTACCGAGTATGTAAGGCATGAAAATCAATACATAAAAGACATAAAAGAAACATGGAGTAAAGGAATCCGCATGTAAGTCTAAATAACTTTGTGAATCCTGAAATATTTATAAAGTCATGCATGTGCGTATAAATGTCGTATCATGCGTAGATATATGTGTACATAACATCATCAAGCCTCTGAGGGCATCCCATCATATCATCTCGGCCTCTGTGGGCTAAATCATCAACGTATACCAACTGATCAGATGGTGGTGCGTATATAACGCCGTAACCTTTTCCCATATCCCATATACATATAATATATGTGTATATAACGCCATCTGGTCATGGGTCAATGTACATGTATAAATGAATGAAATGCAGAAGAAGTAAGTTAATAAGATTTCTCGGAATGTCATAAGATCAATATGGTTCCGGATAAATGTTATCAACCACATATTTTTCTGAGACCCATGAACAAAAGATATAATAATAAGACACACGGGAATTCAAGAACATAGGCACCTGTAGTTCTTCTATGAATAGAGACATTTATGAAAGTTGTGCGTTTGCTCGTTTCATTTGTATCATATGGATCATGCCAAAAGGAAAGAAGGGATATCCTTAACATACCTGAGCCAATTCTCTTGACAATCCCTCTAACACATGTCAATTGCGATAAAACACGTAACGACGGAGCGAAGTATGGAAAAATCCGTATGATGAAGTCTATAAGAAGCTAGCTCAACTGACTCAGTCACAATGGCCTTCATTACCCTCAAAGTCCTCTGCATCCTATCGATAAATACCTGAGGGTCCTCGTTTGGATCTGCTCCAGTGAATACCGGATGGTCCAAATTAATAATATCACGAACCCCCGCACTGATGGCCCTATCTGCATGACTAATACCTACTTCCCGACGCCGAGATTGTGCGGCTACTAATTGAGTCAATAGCTGAATAGCATCTCTCATCTCCTGCCCCGGTGCATCTGGATGAGGAGCTGGGTGTACAGGGGCAGGCGCTGGAGTTAGTTCCCCTCGGAGCTTCTCTAGAGAGGGCGGGTATGTGAAGTATGAGATGTAATCTCACTATGAGACTCTCCCCTAGCCCTGGTAACTCGTGGCACTCGACCAGTAGTCTCATCAGCCATGGACTTGACCTTTTGGGAAGCTGTAGCCTTCTTAGGCATCGCTTAAAAAAACATATCATTAGGGAAATGGATCTTTATATCGCACGATCTAAGATAAGAAAGGAGGATAACATCCTATATGTCCTGTAGCCTCCTGTTTATAAATGTGGTGCACACACAGTCATAAACAAGACTCTACTAGACACGGTCTGTAGACAACCCTAGGACAGAACTGCTCTGATACCACTTTTGTCACGACCCAAACCGATGGGCCATGACGAGTGCCCGAGTCCTACCTGTCGAATACCCCTAAGCATGTGTCTAAGATATAAATATGAATTAAGGGTAGGTCATGAATAACATCTGTCAATAAACTGTTGAATCACGTCAATAACATACGTGAGGAAAACATGTCCAAAAGACATATATACATATACATGTGGAATACGGTAGGGCAAGCCGACAATGATGTTATAAACAACTATATATCCAAAACTAGAAGCCGACAAGGCCACATACTATCCAACTATACATGACTATCTAAAAATCTCTAATAGAGTGTACAACTGTACAAAAGATGGGACTCGGCCCCATCGTACCCATATCTACATACAAAAATAGCGTACCAAAACTAATAACAGCTCCGGATCAAGTGGAGCACTCCAACTCTCGTTGATCATGGATCCTAAAAAGGGGGACCGTCAGCCTGTCTACCTGCACCCGCGGGCATGAAACATAGGCCCCAGGAAATAGGGGCGTCAGTATGAATAATGTACCGAGTATTAAGGCATGAAAATCAGTACATAAAAGACATAAAAGAAACATGGAGTAAAGGAATCCGCTTGTAAGTCTAAATAACTTTGTGAATCCTGAAATATTTATAAAGTCATACATGTGCATATAAATGTCGTATCATGCGTAGGTATATGTGTACATAACATCATCAAGCCTCTAAGGACATCCCATCATATCATCTCGGCCGCTATGGGCGAAATCATCAACGCATACCAACTGATCAGATGGTGGTGCGTATATAACACCGTAACCTTTTCCCATATCGCATATACATATAATATACGCATATATAACGCCATCTAGTCATGGGTCAATGTACATGTATAAATGAATGAAATGCATATAAAGTAAGTTAATAAGATTTCTCGAAATATCATAAGATTAATATGTTTCCGGATAAATTTTATCAACCACATATTTTTCTGAGACCCATGAACAAAATAAATAATAATAAGACACACAGGAATTCAAGAACATAGGCACCCCTAGTGCTTCTATGAATAGAGACATTTATGAAAGTTGTGTGTTTGCTCGTTTCGTTTGTATCATATGGATCATGCCAAAAGGAAAGAAGGGATATCCTTAACATACCTGAGCCGATTCTCTTGACAATCCCTATAACATATGTCAATTGCGACAAAACACGTAACGGCGGATCGAAGTATGGAAAAATCCGTATGATATTCTTGATAAAGTTTGTACCATACTCCCTTAGAATCGCAATTTCACGCTGCTATAGTATTATGCAGTTTCATATGAATTGTTTTGAGGCTCCATCTGTTACTTAGCAAGCATAACACCACACTTTAATGAGGTAGGAAGATATCTTATCATTGTGGGTTCATAAGAACTTTTGGTGAAGCTACATCCGTTACCTTACAACATATGCGTTTCCCTTTAATGACATATGTCGGTGTCTTTATCATAGGTGTGGGCCCCACTTTATGTGATGACTTAGCCAACAAATTCCCTAACTATGCCACCTAGCCCCTAGCCAAAGAGTCATTGTTACCTAAATCCCTTGCTGCCACGTTGGGTCTCCATTAAGCTTATCCACAAATTCTAATTACTTTGTTAATCTCCCACTAAAAAATCAATAATTAACCAATTATTCACATAATTAATTCTAGCACACAATTTACTTAAATACTAATACACTTCATATACCTTACTATCATGGTCATGTGATACCTTGTATGACACTAGTCCATAAATACGGGGTATTATAGCTTGGACTGTATTTAATCCCATATTGACAAACTTTAACGAATACTCATTCTTTGATTTGTTTACCCTCTAATCTTCATGGCACTCACTTATCACCTGTTATAAATAGCATAAGTGCTTATAACCTCAAAAATAATCTCATTCCCGAGCCTACATCGATTAACTTACGACGAAACTTTAATGTACGAAAACGCGAAATGTAACATGAAGGCACACTGTTCTCGATATTCTATTCATCCAGGTGCTTCAAAGTTGGGCTGCCGTGGACCTTGCAGAAGTTTGATGTAGTTTGGGTCATTGTCGACAAGTTAACCAAGTCGGCACGCTTCATTTCGGTTGTTACCACGCATTCTTCAGAGAGGTTGGCTTAGATTTACATTCAGGAGATTGTTCGGTTGCATAGTGTGCCTGTTTCCATCATATCAGATAGAGGCCCTCAGTTTACTTCGCATTTTTGGAGGGCATTACAGAGTGAGTTGGGGACCTGGGTGGAGTTTAGCATAACCTTTCATCCGCAGATCGACGGGCAGTCGGAGCGGACAATTCAGATCTTGGGGGACATGCTCAGATCATGTGTGATTCACTTTGGAGGGCAGTGGGATCGATTCTTGCCTTTGGTCGAGTTTGTTTACAACAACATCTATCAATCCATCATCGAGATGGCTCCATTTGAGGCTTTATATGGTCGGCTATGTCGTTCTCCCATCAGATGGTTTGAGCGGCGAGGCTAAGTTATATGGTACTGATTTAGGGAACGATGCCCTGGAAAATGTAAAGTTGATTCAGGAGCGACTTCGCATAACACAGTCTAGATAGAAGAGTTACACAGATAAGAAGGCATGTGATTTATCATTTATGGTGGGCGAGAATGTTCTCTTGAAGGTCTCGTCGATGAAGGGAATCATGAGGTTCGGGAAGAAGGTCAAGTTAAGCCCAAGGTTTATAGGCTCATTTGAGGTGTTGAGACGAGTTGGGGAGGTTGCTTTTCCTAGTAGTCTATCGGGAGTTCATCCGGTTTCCACGTGTCTATGCTCTGGAGGTATCATGCCGACATGTCACATGTGTTAGACTTCAGCACGGTTCAGTTAGATGAGAGCCTAGGTTATGAGGAGGAGCCAGTTGCCATTGTTGACAGGCATGTTCGCTAGTTGAGGTCCAAGAATATTTCTATGGTGAAAGTACAATGGAGGGGCCAACCAATTGAGGAGGTGACTTGTGAGGCCGAGGAGGACATGCAGAGCAGATGTCCATACTTATTCAGCACTCTAGGTATGATTCTAGTCCCGTTCGAGGACGAACGTTTGTTTAAGAGGTGGAGAATGTAACGACCCGATCTGTCGTTTTGCTTTCTAGATCCCCGTTCCCCTAAATAAGACTCCCTGTATGTGCTTTTACTATTTTATGACTTGTGGGGATGGTTTGTTCGGGATTTGGAAGGGTTCGGGCTGAAATCAGAACACTTGGTTCCTTAAGGTTGGCCAAAGAGGGCTATATTTGACTTGAGTCTATGTTTTGAGTGAATGACCTTAGAGCCGGGATTTGATGGTTTCAATAGGTTCGTATGATGATTTTGGACTTGGGCGTATGTTCGATTATGGTTTTGGATAACCTAGGAGCGTTTCTGTGCTTAATATTGGAAGTTGGCACATTGAAGGTTTTAAAGTCCTTTAAATTTGGTTTGAAGTAGGATTTGATGTTATCGAGGTCCAATTGGGATTCTCAGTCTGAGAATAGTTTCGTATGGTGATAAAAGACTTACATGAAAAATTTGGAGTCATTCCGAGTAGTTTAAGTATGGTTCGGCGCGTTCGTAGTGAGTTGGAAGAATTTGAAATTCATAAGTTGAATCTATTTGGTTTGGGTTGTGATCTTTAGTGTTGATGTTGTTTTCCGCATTACGAGAGTGCGAGTGAGTCTATTTTATGTTTACGAACTTGTTGGTATGTTTGGTCGAGGCCTCGGGGCCCCCGTACAAGATTCAGAGGGTCGATGGGGCTTCTTAGCTCTTTGGAGAGGAGCTGCTGGTGCCTGTCATCTGGTGTGTTCGCACCTGCGGTGGAATGGCCACAGAAGCGGCACCGCAGATGCGTCGCCTTGCTCCTAGAAGCAAAAAGAAAAAGGGGTCAGCGAGCTTCGCAGAAGCGAAGCATTTTTCACAGAAGCGAATTCACTTCTGTGGTGGAGGGGTCCGCAGATGCGGAGGGAGGCAGCCTGGCCATGGTCGAAGATGCGCGAGTCGAGCCGCAGAAGAGGGCTCGTAGATGCGATGTTCCAGTGGTCAAGCGTGTTCCGCAGAAGTGGAGGTCCTCCCGCAGGTGCAGAAATACTGCTGGGCATAAGGGTTCATTTAAGTCGGGAGTTAAAAATCATTTTTGACTCATTTCTTTCATTCATTGGGCGATTTTGGAGCTTTTGGAGAGGGGTTTTCACCTAGCACATTGAGGTAAGTGATTTCTATATAATATGTGTTTAAAACATAGATTATGGGTAGTTTTTAACATGTAAAATTATGAAAATTATGGGTTTAGATAAATAACCGTAGGTTTTGATAAAAATGGGATTTACCCACGAAAAGGGTTATGGGATTGAGTGAAAATTATATATTTGAGTTTGTGAGATTCTGGGTAATAACTTTCTTCGAAATTTTTCGGAATCCGGGCACGTGAGCGCAGGGGTGAATTTTAAGAATCTTCCAATTTGGGTTGGGTAATTACTCTAATAGTTAAATTATGAACTTTGGAACATAAATTGATTTATTTATACAACATTTGACTAGTTTCGGATTTTTGGCACCGAGTTGAGCCTTTAGAGCGAATTTGAGACCGGAAAGCGAGCTTTGAGGCAAGGTAAGTCTCTTGCCTAACCTTGTAAGAGGGAATTTTCCCCATAGGTGATTTAAATTGCAATTTGCTTCAAATTGTGGGGGGCTACGTACGCATGAGGTGACGAGAGTCCGTGCGTAGTTACTATTTATGCTTATGTCCGGGTAGTTTAGGACCCAAATCATGAAATACTTGTAATGTTTGCACCCTACTTGTTAATTAAAGTGCCTAAATTATATTAGGACTTGTTAGAGGAATTGTAAAGGACCGAATTTCACTTGCTTGAATTTTGAGAGAATTACTTGACCGCTAATGGAAATTGTACTACATTGTGTATTAGCCTTGTAATAACGTTTAAGTCAAATGGTTATAAAGCATCCTCTCTTCTTGTAGAGTGGGCCGAATGCCTCAGCAGTAGATATATGCATCTATGGTTCGTGCCACATGACCCTCGGCAGTGTACACATTATTCTGGATCGGGTCGTACGTCCTCGGCATAATCGTGCGTGATAATACTTGGATTTTAATTATTTATTGATATCATTTCATGGCTTGAGAGGTTAAAATAATATCAGACAGAAAGTTATTGAGATTTAGCATATGTAAAGGAATCATTTATTTTTTGGTTGTTATTGAATTGGTGTAGTTATATACATAGCCCATGCTTATTTAGAACTACTGTATTTTTATTGCTAGCCCATAGTAAGTGTCGATGTCGACCCCTCGTCATTACTTCTTTGAGGTTAGACTTGATACTTATTGGGTACATGTTGTTAATATACTCACGCTACACTTCTGCACTAACCGTGCAGGATCTGAGGTAGGTGCATCTGGCGATCACACCGGCGCGCATCCCCATTACCCGGAGGCCTAGTGGTGAGTTGCTTCCTGAGCCGTTCCACAGTACCTAGACTCTCTTCTTTGCATTCATATCTGTCTATTTTCATTTCAGACAGTAGCTAGAGTTTTATATAATCTATTAGTGCTCATACACTTATGACACCAGGTCTTGGCACAAACTAGCAGACTTTGTGGTTTTGGATTATTACTATGGTTATTATTGCACTCAGCTACTTTCATTTTATTTATTTAAATTTTCTACTTCTTAATCTTTTAATTAAGGAAAAAAATTTAATTATTTGGAAATTTATTAAAAGGAGAAATCACGTGGTTAGTTCACTGTTGGCTTGCCCAGCGGCAGCGCTGGGAGCCATCACGGCTTGTAAATTCATAGCCTTTGGAAGATAAGTACAGACGTCTCCGTACCGATCCTCCAGACTCTACTAAGCCTGCTTGTGACTTGTGAGACCTAGGAAACCTAGTACTCTGATACCAACTTGTCACGACCCGGAATTTCCACCTCCGGGACCGTGATGGCGCCTAAAATTTCATTTGCTAGGAAAGCCAACGTTAGAGGATCTTTAAGCCAATTTTTAATCAATTCAATTAAGTATAACCAATTATGCCGAAAAGAAACTAAAACGGAATACAAATGACATAAAACCAATAATATCTAAGTACAACCCGGATCTGGAGTCACAAGTTCACGAACTTCTAGAATCTCTACAAAATAGGGTTTGAAATAAATACAACTGTATCGAATGAAAAGAACAGTAAATAGGGGAAATGGAAGGGGACTTCAAGGTCTGCGAATGCCAGCAGATCTACCTCGAGTCTCCGAATGCCAATCCGAGATGGGACGCCTCACGGACAGCTGGGACCAGTACCAAAATCCGCACAAGAAGTGCCGAGTATAGTATGAGTACATCCGACCCAATCTATTCCATAAGTGTCGAGCCTAACCTCAACGAGGTAGTGACGAGGCTATGACAGGACACCCACGTAATTAAACCTGCATAGACGAAAATATATGTACAACATAACAACAAATAAAGAATTAACAAGTACTATTGGGATGGGATATGTGAAAGGGGTACAAGATACGATAACTACAATAGGGAATGATAATAAGAAACAGTCAATAAACCTTCAACCAACAAAATGAACAAACATAATGAATAAAACTGCACGGCATCACCCTTCATGCTTTTACTCTCAGCCTCACCATGAAACAGTAATAATGGCACGACATCACTCTTCGTGATTTGACTCTTAATCTATCCATAAAATGATAAATACGGTACGGCATCACCCTTCGTGCTTTTACTCTCAATTTCATCATGAAAAAATAGATACGACACGGCATAACCCTTCTTGCTTTAGCTATCATATATGGCACGACATCACCTTTCGTGAATTAACACTCAAATAAGGCATGGCATCACCCTTCGTGCATTAACACTCTCCCTTACCACGTAACAATGAACATATAACAATAGGGAGATAGCACAAGGAAGATCTAGTCTTATGTCAACAATGGTTCCACAACACCAATCTCTTCTTCAGAAACAATATTCAATTATCACTGATAGCCCATAAATGCGGAAAAATGATCAATTTAGTAATTAACTAGTCTAAGCATGGATATCATGATCAAAGAAAGAAATAAATAACAAGAAACAAGTCACACCCGCATGCTTTGACCGAACAACAATGCATAAGTACTTGTCACCTTACATATACGTTGAACCCAACATTTAAATAAGTAGCACATAGAAAACAAGTCCTAATCCCTCAAGTCAAGGTTAACCATGACACTTACCTTACTCCCAAATATCAACTCAAAGCTCAACCACGGCTTTGCCTTTCAATCAAGTCTCTGAATAACCAAATCTAGCAAATTATCAACCAAACGATTCATAATAAGCCTTAGGAACTACCCACAAATGAAAAAGGTTCAATTTAGGTCATTATTGAAAAAGCCAACAAAAGTCAACACCCGGGCCCGCTTGGTCTAAACCCAAAATTCGGACCAAAACCCGATTACCCATTCACCCCCGAGCCCCGTTATGTAATTTGTTTCGAAATTTGTCCTCAATTTGGGGTCTAAATTCCAATTATACAAAAATCCCTAATTCTTCCCAAACCCCCAATTTCCACCATGAAAATCCTAGATTTTATGTTGAAATCTTATGAAATGAAATGGAAAATTGAAATAAAATAGGTTAGAATCACTTGCCAATGAATTGGTGAAGAAGAAATCTTGGGAAAATCGCCTCTAGGGTTTCTAAGTTTGAAAATTTGAATAATGAGAGAAAATCTTGTCTAACTCAGATTTTGATCAGGAGCAGATGTCGCAATTGCGAACCCTGCAAATGCAAATAAGTCATAAATATAGTAATGAAGCTATACCGAGTTTCGGAACCAAAATACGGACCCAGTATCAACAAAGTCAAACATTGGTCAATTCTTTAAAGTCATTAAGCCTTTAAACTTCAAAATTTTGACAAAAAGTGATAGCTCGAGCTAGGGACCTCTGAATTTGATTTCGGCCATACGCCCAGGTCCCAAATCACGATACGAACCCACCGGGACCGTCAAAATATGGATCCTGGTCTGTTTGCTCAAAATATTGACCGAAGTCAACTCAAATGGATATTTAAGACAAAATTTCGTATTTTATCAATTTTTAACATAAAAACCTTTCAAAAAAACACATGGACTGCACACGCAAATCGAGGAAGAATAAAGGAAGCTATTGGAGGCTTCAGAACATAGAATTAAGGTTTAAAATTCTAGATGACCTATCGGGTCATCACACGAACGTGTCCCTTTGAGAACTTCATCCTGTTGTTGTCGATCATTCTATGACGTCTCTGACAACGGGGCTACTTGTTGTTGCGACTGCATCCTAATTAGAACTAATGCATTACAAAGGTTTTCCTAAGGTTATGAACGAACCCATTCAGGTTGCCTACATATCCAAAAATGCAATCTGTCACGACCTAACTCCCGCAGATGGCGAGAACACGTGATACATCTTCAGCTGGACAGCAGCCGGAGCCCCCAGCGGAAGCTCTTACGAGGGGCCGAGGTCGAGATAGAGGCCGAGGCAGAGGCAAAGCTCAGCCCAGAGCTCGAGCAGCAGCACCACTGTGGAGCCTCGGGTGGATTTTGATGAGGAGGTTCCAGCTCATACTGTACCTGTTGGTCCAGCTCAGGTCCCGGAGGGGTTCATTGCCACCCTAGTGCTTCAGGATGCTCTAGTCCGTTTGGTGGGCCTTATGGATAGTGTGGCCCAGGCCGGTGCATTTCTTGTGGCACCAGCCGTCTCTCAGGCTGGGAGAGGAGCACAGACTCCTACTACTCACACTCCGGAGCAGATGGCTCCCCAATATCAGTCTCCAGTAGCCCTGCCAATTGGGGTAGTTCATCTAGTTGTTGCGGTACATGCCGGTGATAGGCCTGCCATGTCATATGAGGGCTTATTGAGATTGGACAAGTTCATAAAGCTCTTCCTAGTTCACTTTAGTGGTGCATCTTCTGAGGACCCACAGGATTATCTTGACTGCTGCCATGAGGTGCTGCGGAACATGGGTATAGCTGAGACCAATGGGGTCGATTTTGCTATATTTCAGATGACAGGTTATGCCAATAGGTGGTGGAGCGATTATATGTTGACCAGACAAGCTGGGTCGCCTACACTTACTTAGGAGCAGTTCTCATAGTTATTTCTAGTGAAGTTTCTCCCAATCACTTTGAGAGAGGGTTACTGCAGGCAGATCGAGCGTCTCCAGCAGGGCAGTATGACTGTTACTCAGTACGAGACTCGTATTGTGAATCTTGCCCGCCATGCTCTCCTTCTTCTTCCTACTGAGAGAGAGAGGGTGAGGAGGTTTATGGATGGACTCGCTCACCCTATCAGGCTACATATGGCCAAGGAGACTGGGAGTGAGATTTCCTTTCAGATGACTGCTAATGTTGCTAGGCGGATCGAGGTGGTTCTTTCCCAGGAGATGGGGCAGGGGTCTGATAAGAGGCCTCGTCATTCTGGTGGGTTCAGTGGTGCCTCGTCGGGAGGCAAGGGTACTTTTGTAGAGGCCATCTACCCAGGCAGTATCATTCAGTGCTCCAGGCATCTCACATTGCTATAGGTGGTCGTGTCCTTCATACGTCTCATCTCGATTAGCTAGCCTACAGTGCACCATCAATTCCTATTAGTGCACCTCCGCTCCAGATTTTTCAGGGTAATTACTCAGGTCAACAGGGTGAGTTTCAGGGTCAGCATTCACAGCAGCCGAGGTCATGTTATACTTGTAGTGACCTGAGGCACATTGCTAGATTTTGCCCTCGGTCACCGGGCAACTCACAGCAGCAGGGTCCTCGTGCCATGATTCCGGCACCGGTTGCTTCACCGTCTGTTCAGCCAGCTAGAGGCAGGGGTCAGGCAGCCAGAGGTGGAGTTTAGGTAGTTAGAGGTGGAGGTCAGGCCATTAGAGGTGAAGACCAGCCAGTTAGAGGTCGTCCCAGAGACGTGGTTCAGAGTGGTAGTTCAGAGGGGTCATCCCTGAGTTGTCTGAAGCTGTTATCACTGGTATTGTTTCAGTTTACCATAGGGATGCTTCCGTTCTATTTGATCCGAGCTCTACTTATTCCTACGTGTCATCCTACTTTGCTTCATATCTGGTTGTGCCTCATGATTCTTTGAGTGCTCTTGTATATGTGTCCACACCTGTGGGAGATTGGATTATTGTAGATCATGTCTATCGTTCGTGTGAGGTTACCATTGGGAGTATTGGGACTAGCGTAGATCTCCTACTTCTCGATATGGTAGATTTTGATGTCATCTTGGGTATGGATTGGCTGTCACCTTATCATGCTATATTGGATTGTCATGCCAAGACGGTGACCTTAGCCTTGCCGGGGTTGCCTCGATTAGAGTGGAGGGGGACTCCTGGCCATTTTACCAGTAGGGTTATCTCTTATGTGAAGGCTCGGCATATGGTCGAGAAGGGGTGTCTAGCTTATTTGGCTTATGTCCCTGATTCTAGTGCGGAGGTTCCTTCCATCGATTCAGTACCAGTTGTTCGTGAGTTTCCAGAGGTGTTTCCTGCAGATCTGCCGGGGATGCCACTCGACAGAGATATTGACTTTTGTATTGATTTGGCTTCGGGAACTCAACCCATTTCTATTCCGCCATACAGTATGGCCCCGCCAGAGTTGAAAGAATGCCACCCACAGTTGCATGATTTGCTTGATAAGGGCTTCATTAGACCTAGTGTCTCACCCTGTGGTGCGCCTGTGTTGTTCGTGAAGAAGAAAGATAGGTTGATAAGGATGTGAATAGATTATTGGCGGTTAAACAAAGTCACCATCAAGAACACGTATCCATTGCCGAGGATTGATGACTTATTTGATCAGCTTCAAGGTGCCAATGTATTTTCGAAGATTGATTTGAGGTCTGACTACCATCAGTTGAGGATTAGGGCATCCAATGTCCCTAAGACAGCTTTTCGGACTCGATATGGGCATTATGAGTTTCTAGTGATGTCATTTGGGCTGACAAATGCCCCAACAACATTTATGGATATGATGAAATGGGTGTTCAATCCCTATCTAGATTCTTTCATGATTGTGTTTATTGATGATATCTTGATCTACTCCCGCAGTCGAGAGGAGCACGAGCAATATATTCAGATTGTAATTTAGACTCTGAGAGATAGCCAGTTGTATGCCAAGTTTTCAAAGTGCGATTTTTGGTTGGACTCGGTCACTTTCTTGGGGCACGTAGTATCGGCAGAGGTCATTCAGGTGGATTCTAAGAAGATTGAGATAGTTCAGAATTGGCCTAGACCCACTTCAGCTACGTAGATCCGGAGTTTATTGGGTTTGGTGGGTTATTATCGTCTGTTTGTGGAGGGGTTTTCGTCTGTAGCAGCCCCATTGACGAGATTGACCCAGAAAGGTGCCCCGTTTAGATGGTCAGACGAGTGTGAGGCGAGCTTCCAGAAGCTCAAGACTACTTTGACTACAACATCGGTGTTGGTGTTGCCCACATGTTCAAGATCTTATATGGTATATTGTGATGCATCTTGTGTTGGGCTAGGAGCAGTATTGATGCAGGATGGTAGGGTGATCGGATATGCGTCGTGGCAGTTGAAGGTCCATGAGAAGAATTACCATGTTCATGATCTAGAGTTGGCAGCAATTGTTCATGCGCTGAAGATCTAGAGACATTACCTTTACGGCGTGTCGTACGAGGTTTTCACGGATCATCGGAGCCTACAGTATTTGTTCAAACAAAAGGATCTCAATTTGAGGCAAAGGAAGTGGTTAGAGCTATTGAAAGACTATGATATCACCATCTTGTATCACCCCGGGAAGGCCAATGTGGTGGCCGACTCCTTGAGTAGAAAGGCAACGAGTATGGGCAACATTGCGTACATTCCAGTCGGTGAGAAACTGCTTGCATCAGATGTTTAGGATTTGGCCAATCACTTCATGAGGTTGGATGTTTCAGAGCCCAGTCATATTCTGACGAGCTCAAAATACACACCTAAATATGCTCGCTAGTCAAAGATAGTATAAAAATTAATCGTATCCACGGGGATTAGAGTTAAATAGAATTTTCGTAGCTTGTAGCTAGATTGCTATCCAAGATGATCAACAATTGAGATTATATGATTAAGAACTAAAATTAACTAAGACTCTAGATCTAATTAACTAATGACAATTGAACAAAATTAAGCAAAGAAGATATCAATAGGAGAAAATAGGGGTTGATTGGATAGGTGCAAGATAAATGTCTGGGATTTAACTCTCGTTAATTCACTTATAATGTTCAAGTGAGTCTCTTGAATTCACTCAATTATTAGTTTAAACATTTAGTAGAAATGCCTCTCTCGATTAAGTCTCAACCTCACAATATGAACCAATTTATGCTCGATGAAGATATGCACGATATCGTAGTGGACTGGTCTTTAGGAGAACCTCTTTCGATTATCCTCCTAACTAGGTCTAAACAATAATTCAACTAGCCTCTTTCGATTACTAAGAAGAATCAATGAATTCAACCAACAAAATGATCCAAAAACATCACATGTTATGCCTCTCTCGATTACATGAACATGTGAATATAGATGCAATAATTAAATCACCCAAAACAATTCAATACATAAAAACTAGAGTTAATATCCAAAAACAATCGTCAAAACACCAAATCCATCAATCCCTAAAGAGAACTACTCCATAGATATGGAGTAATTCATCACAAATATAAAGAAAAATATTAAATGATCCAAACTCTTGACTTGAGTGAGGATTGAATGATGAATTCCTTGTGCTTTGGTTGTCCATCTTCTCTCTAGCCTTCTTAGGTCTTAGATATGTCAAAAGTCCAGAAAATACTATTTTTTCATGTATTTATACCAAGTAGGGTCAGGCCCAAACGAAATCACACTTTCCTAGCCGAAATAGGAAAACTTGCAAACTTATTGTATTTCATGCGTCGCACTGTGCGTAGTAGGGTGCGTAACATTAGTACTTTTTCCTGACAGACCCCAAAAATCCAGTCTCTAAAGTTTGCTATTTTCTGACAGATTTTTACACTCATGTGTCGCACTGTGCGTTGCCTAGTGCGCCGCACCAGTGCATTTTTTCAGCAGATTATTCTTCCTTGAATTTGACGCCCAGAAGTGATCCTCGACCCGCGAACACGATTCCAACTTATTCCTTTGGGCTTTTACTCAGATTTCAAAGCTCCAATTAGCTCGAATTAGTTCCATAACATCTATATAGCTCGGAATCACCCCTACAAGGCATAAAACACACAATTAGTGCAAAACACTAGCAATTAACGCTCAAACTCAATTAAAGTGCAGTAAATTGGAATGTAATAAGCGACTAAAACACAAGATTATAGACTACCATCAACAACCCACAATTAAACCATTGCTCGTCCTCGAGCAATCACACCACACTTTATATAGACACAACCTTACTAAGTAACTCTCCTAACTCATTACACCAAGAATATTTAAAATAGACTAAGCACAATAGTGTAACATCTTCACCTCAAGAATTGACTCAAAAGCACCATGCATTATTTACAACTCACTCACTTACTCTAATATAGAGGTCAATAACATTGCCTTTCCTTCATGAATCAAGTGCCCTCACAATAATGGAGAGTAGTTCCACACACAATAAAAGTTAAGCATAATTAGGAACTCAAGATAGAAAGAATTCACTCACTCTCAGAAAAAATATTCATATGCCACAAAAGATGCACCATAGACTTGCCTGTAGTGTACTACTCAACTAATCGAGCCCATTCAGTCAAGGATCAAATAGGACTTTCATTAGTTGTAATGTAAGCTGCGGGACAGGTAGGATACATTTATATATAAGAGTGACTACACTTCCCTAAGCACTTTAATACATACATTTCATTGTTCGAAACCCCACACTTATGTCAAACCATAACTCCACCTTCACATCAATATACATTAACTCCCAACTTATTTAAGCACAATTACATCATAAGTAACCACCATCAAGGAATATTTTTCACAATCGTACAATTAATCTCTTTCTTTATATTTTTTTTTCAATTCAAGTGGCTCTTACTTTTTCAAAACAGTGCACCTTTTTCTTTATTTCAATAGTTCCACTCGAAAGCCCAACCAACACACCACACTTTAACTTTTACAAAGTTCATACCAAATTCATGTGCTCACAAGAGTTAAATGGTTCAAATAGATGGTCAATTCAAACAAATGAGTAAGGATTGTAATGTGGTTGCCAAAAGAAACAGAATTACAGGCTCAACGGGTTTAATTAAGATACATAACAATTAGGTGGGTAAAAGCATGTAACTGGCTCAACAAAGAAATGCAAATATCACTTCGCAGACTGAACAAAACTACTATTTCGCTTTGCAAATACATGGGGCAAGTTCTAGACATCGAATGCAATGTACAGAATAACCCAAAAACCTCACATACACATGGCACATAACTCACTCAAGATTGTATGATCAAGACTCTCTAGTCAAAGTAGTTAAGCAAAGTTAAACTTATACAATTTAAGGTGCTTATGCAAGAGTCAAAATAGAGCCTAAGAGTCACAACTAAAACACTCACTATTCTCAAGGCATAATAATGTCAAGAGATATTGTTTCCAATTCAAATCATAGCACAAGGTTTTCTACTTCTAAAAACAAAAACTAACTACACCCGATTTAAACAAAACCCCCGGAAAAGAACCGCAGCTCAAAGAAAAACCAAGGGGGAATTATTACACTACCTAACAAAATAAAATCTTTTTGTCTTTTTCTTTTGACTTAAATCCCTGAAGAAACCTGTCGAATGATATCCATCATCGGGAATAGTCAAAAATTTTAAAAACATTTATGTTTTTTTCCTTTCAATTTTACAAAACAAAAACAAAAACTAACATACATACAACATATAATTATCCCCCTATCCCACACTTAAAGTTGTGGCATGTCCCCATGACACATAATTAAAAAGCATAAGGTAGAAGAAACTTCCCTGAATATCTAGTTGGGGTCTGAATCAAAGTCGGGCTCCATTCCACGCGCCCAAACTAGTGCACACATCCACACACACAACTTCTTCTCAGCCTTCTTGGGGTATACCCCACACTTGTCTTTCTCAATCACTAGGACCGTATCTTTCAAGCCTTTCACTTTCCATTCAAAACTTGCAACTGGCTTCTCCTTTTTAACCCCTGTTTCTACATTCATCTCAAAAGTTACAGTCTCCCCCCCACTCTAAGCATGAGTTTTCTATCATATATGTCTAATATTGCTCTACCCGTTGCTTAGAATGGTATTCCTAAAATGAGAGGGACCACCTTATTCTCCTCCATATTTACTACAATAAAGTCCACAAAAAATACAAACTTATCTAACCGCACTAAAACATCTTCCACTATCCCCTCGGGTATCAGAATTGTTTGGTCAGCCAACTGCAAAGATATTGGTACCGACCTTATCTCTCCAATCTCACTCTCCAACTTCCTGTAAATAGAAAAGGCATTAAATTAATTGAGGCACTAGAATCACATAAAGATTTATCAAAGTTAAGAGTGCCTAAAGAGCAAGGTTTCGTAAAACTCTCTGGATCTCCACACTTTTGTGGGAGTTTGTTTTGCAATATTGCACTGCAATGCTCTGTGAGTTTGACCACTGAGGTCTCTTCTATCTTCCTCTTCTTTGTAAGGATCTCCTTCAAGAACTTTGCGTAAGCTGGCATTTGTGAGAGAACTTCCGTGAATGGCAAATTTACATTAACCTGTCTCAGCATATCAAGAAATCTCTCAAACTGCTTATCCAGATTTTCTCTATAGAGATTTTGGGGAAAAGGTAAAGCAGGCATGTGCTTGCTCTCTTCATTGGATTCCACCCTTCTTGAAGTTTCCTCCTTTCTCTTTTTCTCAGCTCCCTTCTTGCCTTTCTTCTTCTCAGCCTTTTTATCATCATCTTCAATTTTCAGCTCCTTCCTACTTTCCTTTTCAGGCGTAGCTTCTTTGTGAATTGGAGTGGGATCTTTCAACACTTGTCCGCTTCTCAAGGTCACATCATTTGCCATTTTTTTGATATTCTTTTCCGTATCAGCTGGCAGAGTACCTGGGATTCTCTCAGATAATATAGTTGCAATTTGTCCCACTTGTGTAACGACTCGACTTATCATTTTGAGAATTAGCATCCTGTTCGGTGGTTTAAGGCCTCAGGCAACTTCATATTAGGTACTATGACTTGCATGTGTGGTCGAATTTGGTTTTCGAAAGATTTGGGATCAATTTGGAAGAAGGATTCTTATTATTGAAGCTTAAATGAAAAGAGTTGACCGGAATTTGATTTTTAAGCAAATGACTCCGGAATGGAATTTTGATGATGTCATCACTTCGTAAGGTGATTTCGTACTTAGGCGTATGTCCGGATTTGGATTTGGAAGTCCGTAGGACAATTCGTCACGTTTCGGCGAAAAGTTAGAAAATGAAGTTCTTGAAATATTCATAAATTTGACCATAAGTGAACTTGGATGATATCAAGATCGGATTTTGATTTTGGAAATTTGAATAACTTCGTTATGTTATTTATGACTCGTGTGCAAAATTTGAAGTCATTCCGGACTCATTTGATACGTTTCGACACGAGTTTTATAAATTGAAAATTTTGAAACTTACAAGTCCGAATCGAGGTGTGAATTATAATTTTGATGTTGTTTGACGTGATTAGAAACCCCGAGTAAGTCCGTATTATGTTTTGGAATTTATTGGTATATTCGGACGGGGTCCCGAGTACCCCGAGTGTGATTCGGATCTATATCATAGCAAGGTATCAAATGAGGGTGAGTAGAGAGAGAGGCAAGAAATGGAAAAGAAAACAACTGGGAGCGTGCTAGAGTCAGTGCAACGCGTGGATTGTGGCACACCAGCCCTCTCAGCAACTTTGAAAAACCAGTGCATTATAGAGGTTTGGCACTAGACCTGGCACGCTACCACCTGAGGCTTTTCTTTTAAGTACTCATTTCGGGGATTCATTTCCCCCATTCATCTTGGACGAATTTTGGGGTTTTCTGCCACTCTCTCAGGACCACCAACTCCTCTCTTCTTCAAGGTAAGCAATACCTATTATCTTGGTGTGAATTTTCATTATTTCTACACTAGTATTGATGAAATCTACTCATAAAATACTTAGATCTTCAAGAAATTTCTTCAAGAACTCAAAGGAGGGGTTTGCAAGATTTCTTCCAAAAAGGTAATCATACACCCTTAGATTTACATGTACGGAATTATTATGGGAATATAAGTATGAATTAAGTATTGGAACTCATTGTATGGTGATTGGAAGCCATAACTTCCCAATTTAAATACATTACCATTGTAGAGATTGAAAGGGGATTAATTGATGGAATTTTGTTGGTTGGGTGTGGATGGATGGTCACGTATGTGATGATTGGAAGTTATAAATTGTTTAGGAATGAGGGTGGGATAAATTGTTGGTAAATGGTGGTAGTTGGATGAACTAATTCCATGGTTAAGAGATGTAGAGATTCATGCATACTAGGTATTTGATAAAATGTCTAAATGGCCTAAACTATGGCATTTGTTGCTGATGTTGGTCCCATTGGATATAGATATTGTAGATTGAATTTGCTTAGTGTGGCGGATCATAGTAGTATCGTAAGGGGCAAATTTCAGATTTGAGCCGTTCGGAGGTCATTTCACGCAAGAAGGCTATTTCGGAATATTGGCCTAATATCGTTAAGGTAAGTATCTTGACTAACCTTGTGTGGGGGACTCAGAGGAGGTTCGATGTGGTATGGGTTATTGTGGATAGGCTGACCAAGTCAGCGCATTTCATTCTTGTAGCAGTTACCTATTCGTTAGAGCGGTTGGTTGAGATTTACATCCGCAAGATCGTCCATCTTCACATCCCTATGTCTATCATTTCGGATCGAGGTACGTAGTTCACCTTGCACTTCTGGAGAGCGGTACAACGTGAGTTGGGTATGCAGGTTGAGCTGAGCATAACATTTCATCCTCAGACAGACGGACAGTCCGAGCGCACTATTCAGATATTGGAGGATATGCTCTGCGCTTGTGTTATAGATATCAGGGGTTCTTGGGATCAGTTCTTGCCACTTGCGGAGTTTGCCTACAATAACAACTACCAGTCGAGCATTCAGATGGCTCCTTATGAGACATTATACGGGAGGCGGTGCCGATTGCCAATTGGATGGTTTAAGCCGGGGAAGGATTAGTTGTTGGGTACAGATTTGGTACAGGATGCCTTTGATAAGGTCAAGATTATTCAGGATCGACTTCGCACAGCTCAGTCTAGGCAGAAGAGTTATGTTGACCGTAGAGTTTGTGATGTTGCATTCATGGTCGGAGATAGAGTATTGCTTCGGGTTTCACCCATGACGGATGTGATGAGGTTCGAAAAGAAGGGCAAGTTTAGCCCTATGTACATTGGACCCTTTGAGATTCTGGAGAGAGTGGGTGAGGTGGCGTACAGGCTCGCAGTTCCACCTCGTTTATCAGCAGTCTATCCAGTATTCCATGTGTCCATGCTCCGGAAGTATCACGGTGATCCATCCCATGTGTTAGAATTCAGCTCAGTCCAATTGGACAAGGATTTGACATATGAGTAGCAGTCGGTGCCTATTCTAGCCCTGCAGGTTTGACAGTTGAGATCTAGGAGTTATCCTTCAGTTCGAGTGCAGTAGAGAGGTCAGCCCATCGAGCCAGCTATGTGGGAGTCCAAGTCGGACATGCGGAGTAGATATCCACACCTTTTCACTAGCCCGGGTACTTTTTTATGTCTGTTCGAGGACAAAAGGTTATTTTAGAGGTGGAGAATATGATGACCCGATAGGTCATCTAGAATTTTAAACATTAATTTTGTGTTCCAAAGCCTCCAATAGCTTCCTTAAGCCTTCCTTGATTTGCGTGCACAGTCCGGGTGTCTTTCCAAAAGGTTATTATGTTTAAAATTGATAAAATATGAAATTTTGGCTTAAAAAACTATTTGAGTTGACTTCATTTAAAATTTTGAGCAAACGGACCTGTATCTGTGTTTTGACCGTCCAGGTGGGTCCGTATAGTGGTTTGGGACCTGGGCATATGCCCGGAATCGAATTCGAAAGTCCCTAGCTCGAGTTATCACTTTTTGTCGAAAGTTTGCAGTTTAAAGTCTTAATGACTTTAAAAAATTGACCAATGTTAGACTTTATTGATACCGGGTCCGTATTTTGGTTTTGGAACTCGGTATAGGTTCATTATTATATTTATGACTTGTCTGTCAAATTTGGTGAGAAACGGAGTTAGTTTGACGTGATTCAGACGTTCGGTTGTTAAAATAGGAATTCTAAAGCTTCATTGAAAATTTCATTTGATTTGGTGTTTGATTCATAGTTCTAGGTATTATTTTGGCAATTGGATCGTGCGACAAGTTCGTATAATGTTATTAGACTTGTGTGCATATTTGGTTTGGAGTCCCGAGGGCTCAGGTGAGTTTCAAATAGGCTACGAGTGGATTTGGACTTAGAATTCATAGCTGATGCATTGGGTTTCTGGTGTCTGCTGCAGACTTTGCAATTACGAGGTCTAGCTCGCAAATGCGAGCCTCGCATTCGCTAAGAAGACTTCGCATTTGCGAGCAGGGGCATGGGGGTGGACTTTCGCATTTGCGAGATCTAGGTTCGCATTTGCGATTCCCTCAATTTCGCATTTACAAACATATGGTCCGCATTTGCGATGGCAGTAGGAATGTGAAGGCTTCACATTTGTGATAGTTTATTCGCATTTGCGGGTTTCGCAATTGCGAACCCCAGGTCGCAATTGCAACATCTGTGCCTGATCAAAATCTGAGTTAGATGGGATTTTCTCTCATTCTTCAAATTTTCAAACTTAGAAACCCTAGAGGCGATATTCCCAAGAGTTCTTCTTCGCCAATTCATTAGTAAGTGATTCTAACATATTTTCTTTCAATTTTCCATTTCATTTCAGAAGATTTCAACCTAAAAGCTAGGATTTTCATGGTGGAAATCGGAGGTTTGGGAAGGATTTGAGAATTTTGTAAAATTGGAATTTAGACCTCAAATTGAGGTCGGATTTCAAAACAAATTACATAACCGGGCTCAGGGGTGAATGGGTAACCGGGTTTTGGTCCGAATTTTAGGTTTGGACCAAGCGGGCCCGGGAGTTGACTTTTGTTGACTTTTTCAATAATGACCTAAATTGAACCTTTTTCATTTGTGGGTAGTTCCTAAGGCTTATTTTTAATCGTTTGGTTGATAATTTGCTAGATTTGGTTGTTCGGAGGCTTGATTGAAAGGCAAAGCCGTGGTTGAGCTTTGAGTTGATCTTTGGGAGCGAGGTAAGTGTCATGGTTATTCTTGACTTGAGAGATTAGGACTTGTTTGCTATGTGCAATATTGAGTTCAACGTATATGTGAGGTGACAAGTACTTATGCGTTGTTGTTGGGTCAAAGCATGCGGGTGGGACTTGTTTCTTGTCATTTATTTCTTTCTTTGATCATGATATCTATGCTTACACTAGTTAATTACAAAATTGATCATTCTTTCCACATTTATGGGCTATCGGTGATAATTGAATATTGTTTATGAAGAAGAGATTGGTGTTGTGGAACCATTGTTGACATAAGACTAGATCTTGCTTGTGCTATCTCCCTATTGTTATATGTGCATTGTTATGTGGTAAGGGAGAGTGTTAATGCACGAAGGGTGATGTCGTGCCGTATTTGAGTGTTAATGCACGAAGGGTGATGTTGTGCCATATTTGAGAGTTAATGCACGAAGGGTGATGTCGTGTCGTATCTATTGTTCATGATGAAATTGAGAGTAAAAGCACGAAGGGTGATGCCATGCCGTATTTATCATTTTATGGTGAGATTGATAGTAAAAGCACGAAGGGTGATGTCATGCCATTATTACTGTTTCATGGTGAGGCTGAGAGTAAAAGCACGAAGGGTGATGCCGTGCAGTTTTATTCATTATATTTGTTCATTTTGTTGGTTGAAGGTTTATTGACTGTTTCATATTATCATTCCCTGTTGTAGTTATTGTTTCTTGTACCCCTTTCGTATGTCCCCTCCCAATAGTACTTGTTAATTCTTTATTTGTTGTTGTGTTGTACATATATTTCTGTCTGTGCAGGTTTAATTACGTGGGTGTCCTGTCATAGCCTCGTCACTACCTCGTCGAGGTTAGGCTCGACACTTACGGAGTACATTGGGTCAGTTGTACTCATACTACACTCGACACTTCTTGTGCAGATTTTGGTACTGGTCCCAGCTGTCCGTGAGGCGTACCAGCTCAGATTGGCATTCGGAAACTCGAGGTAGATCTGCTGGCGTCCGCAGACCTTGAAGTCCTCTTCCATTTCCCCTATTTACTGTTCTTTTCATTCGAGACAGTTGTATTTATTTCAAACCCTATTTTATAGAGATTCTAGAAGGTCGTGAACTTGTGACTCCAGATCCGGGTTGTACCTAGATATTATTAGTTTTATGTCATTTGTATTCCGTTTTTGTTTCTTTTCGACTTAATTGGTTTTACTTAATTGAATTGATTAAAAATTGGCTTAAAGATCCTCTAACGTTGGCTTGCCTAGCAAGTGAAAATTTAGGCACCATCACGACCCCGGAGGTAAAAATTCTGGGTCGTGACAGTTCACGTGTGGAGAACCTTTCGTAACATGTCATAATCTGGAACGACGACATTTGCCTTAAAAGAAACAAGTATTTTCAAAATGTTTTCTAATATATATATATATATATATATATATAATTAAATAGTCTGTTTCTAAGGACATATTTAAGTCAGGAATATTTTTTATTTTGTCTTTAATTTTTTGTACCAATTTGATATCTTCTGTATTAAAATATTTTTGTCTCGTAGGATCTGTCTTAGCATATAAGGGTCCTTCTATTTTGCCTAAATCTTTTATGAAATTTCTTGTGTAATTTACTATTCCTAGAAACCTTTGTAATTCTTTAGTATTATCTAATTTGTCTAGCATTTTAAGGCTTTTTTAGCTATATGGGGTTGTAATTTAATTTTTCCATTCCCTAAAACTACTCCTAGAAAATTTATATAATTTTTACATAATTCCATCTTTCTTTTACTAATTATTATTCCATTATCTACGAATAATCTGAAAACTGTTGGTAGATGTCCTAAATGTTCTTTTATATCTTTACTAAATACTAATATGTCGTCTACATATACTAGAACAAATCTTTTATATTCTCCAAATATACTATCCATTTTTCTTTGATAAATGTAAGTTACTGTTACCAGAGCAACAACAACCAGAACAACCATTTGAAGAAAAACATACTCTTCCCTTCACCATTCCATTTACCTACACCAGAAAAACCATCTTCCACAACTCTCTTTGTAAAATATTTCACTATGTATGCTTTAGTATTTTCTATCTCAAACGTGTAAAATAAATAAAGCTTTATACTTTTGTGTGTAAGTTTTTTTATTTCCAAGTCCAGTAAACTCTTTCGGGTTCACCGAAAGGGAAATCTCTCTCCTGTAAACATGTAAGTTACTGTTTTTATAAATTATGTTTCTGTTTATTATCCCGATATATTTAAAGCTTTATATTATGTCTTATATCTTAAATTTCTTAGTTGCTAGTTTGTAAATAACTAAAAAATCACTCTAAGTATATGGTTTTCTTTCCAACTTCTTAATAACCCTGATAGATTAACCTGAAAATTCCTAGGAGAGACCAGTTAAGATGAGCCCAAAATATTGCTAGTTAAATATTCCTCTCATTTTGAATTTCTAGTTCTTTAGGCTTTTCTGTAATAGTTCTGATTAATTTTTCTATCTCGTTTTTTGTAGGTATTTTTTCTAAGTTAAATTTATTATTTAAAACTGTATTTTTCTATCTATCTCTAGTTCTTGTGATTTTAAAAAGCCAAAGTTTTGTTCTAATTTTTTCAAAATCTTTCTTTGTTTGTTTGGTAGAGATTCTATTATATCTAGTGTTTTTATTATATTTTTATTATTTTCTTGCGAGTTTTCACTGAAATTAATTATTAAATCTACCAAAGTATTATATTGTTTGTCTTCTGTATGTAATATATGCTCTCCACTGCTAAAGTTATACTTTATGATTGAATTTTCTTTTAAGATTCTATATTTCTTTTCTGGATATATTCTTAAGTCTAGGTATTCTAAATTTTTTAATTTATCTATTATGCTTGATTTTATTTATCCCATTGGTATCCATACTTTGGCCTCTTTTAAGAATTGTATTCTATGCTCTATGTATTCTATTTTAGTTCTTATTTCTTGTAATTCCCAATATGAGAGGGGGATATAAAAAGTTAAAAAGTGATAGGGTGATAACCTTATGTTGTAAAATCCTACTCGCTACTCTCTCTCTCTCTAGATCTGTAAAATTGTATCGTTATTATTATATTATGAACTGACATTACCCCATTTTATATACTTTTTTTTTTATAATTTCTCACACTGCTCATCTCTTCTCTCCAACCTTTTAAAGATATAAATATTTTCTTAACACCTCTTTCTTTAACCTTACCCCGGCCGCAGTTAAATATATTTGCCCATTTTAACACCTTTCTCGCCATATTTTGAGCTCATCTTAACTGGTCTCTCCTAGGAATTTTCAAGTTAATCCATCAGGGTTATTAGAAATTGGAAAGATAACAATATACTTAGAGTAATTTTTTAGTTATTTACAAACTAGCAACTAAGAAATTTAAGATATAAGACATAATATAAAGCTTTAAATACATCACGGTAATAAACAGAAATATAATTTATAAAAATAGTAACTTACATGTTTACATGAGAGAGATTTCCCTTTCGGTAAACCCGAAAGAGTTTACTAGACTTGGAAATAAAAAACTTGCACACTAAAGCATTATTTATTTTACAGGTTTGAGATAGAAAATACTAAAGCATACATAGTGGAATATTTTACAAAGAGAGTTGTAGAAGATGATTTTTTTGGTGTAGGTGAAGGGAATGGTGAAGGGAAGAGTATGTTTTTCTTCAGATGGTTGTTCTGGTTGTTGTTGTGTGTCCTTCTTCTTCATTCTTGCTCTTCTTATATAGACAAGTCTTTTGAGCGGATTTTAAAACGAAATTCAAACATCTTCAGAAACCTTTCTTTTCTAGCATTGTCGGGTACTTCACCGGGCCCCATCATCATATGGCTTGAGCAGAGATTCCTTTTTTATTTATCACTTTATGTAATTATTTTTTCCATTCAAAGACTCTAAAGTCTTCTCAGTACTACTTTTCTTCTTTTTTCTTGTTCACGTGAAATTTGCAAAGTTTGTCTTGCATTATTGTCCTTGTCTTGTTGTAGAAGATGCCTTTATTTATTGCATTATTGTACCATTGTCAGAGTCTTTCTAACTATCTTTATCTTTTTCTTTGTTTTATTATTGCTATTATGATGTTGGTCTGCTTCTACGTGTCAAGATTATGCAGTCCTATTGAATCAAAACTCATTCCTGAATCATCATTTGGGTCTTGAGCATCTTGATAATTTATTATTAAATCATCATTTGGGTCTTGAAAATCTTGATAATTTATTCCTAAATCCTCATATGGGTCTTGAGAATCTTGATAATTTAGATTATTATCTTCTCATGAGCTTTGAGATATTTCTGGACTGGGATTTCTGATCATATGTGTAACGACCCGACCGGTCATTTTGAACTCTAGCGCATCGTTCACCAGATTGAGGCCATGAGCAGCTTCACTTCAGAAATTATGACTTGTACGTGTGGTCGGAATTGAGTTTTGGGAAGTTCAGAGCCGATTTGGAAAGAAAATTCTAAATTCGGAAGCTTTAAGATGGAGGAATTGACTAATGTTTGACTTTTGAGTAAACATCCTCGTAATTGGGATTTGAAGGTTCCAACAGGTTCGTATAATTATTTTAGACTTGGGCGTATGTCTGAATCGAGTTTTGGATATCCCGGGAGCATTTCGGCGCCTATTGTGGAACGTTGGCATTTTGGAAGGATTTCATAAATTTGGGTTGAAGCGCATTTCAATGTTATCGATGTCCGTTTTTGATTCCGAGTCCGGGAATAGATCCGTATGGTAATTTTGGTATTGGGAGCGCGCCCAGAAGTGGATTTGGAGGTCCGTAGGTCGTTTCAGGGTCATTTGATGAAAAATGGAAATTTAAAGTTTTTGGAAAGTTTGACTGAGAGTGAACTTTTTGATATCGGGGTCGGATTCTGATTTCGAAAGTTGGAGTAGGTTCGTAATGTCAAATGTGACTTGTGTGCAAAATTTGAAGTCAATCAGACGTGGTTTGATAGGTTTCGGCATCGAATGTAGAAGTTTGAAGTTCTAAAGTTCATTAAGCTCGAATTGGGGTGTAATTCATAATTTCGATGTTGTTTGATGTTAGTTGAGGCCGCGAGTGAGTTTGTATGATATTTTTGGAATTGTGTGGACGTTTGGTGTGGAGCCTCGAGGGCTCGGGTTAGTTTCAGACGTGTTCGGATGGTTGATAAGGCTTCAGTTTTCTGGTTTTTCTTTGCTGGTGTCTCAGGTATCGCAAATACGAGAATTGTTTCGCATTTGTGAACCTCGCATTTGCTAAAAAGGCTTCGCAATTGTGAAGAAGCCTGATCTGGGCAGGACTCGCATATGCGAGATTTCCAATCGCATTTGCGACCAGCCTGCCTACACGTAAGCGAGCTTTTGGTCGCATTTGCGAGCTTTGGTAGTGGGGAGCTCAGCTTCGCATTTTCGATGATTTTGTCGCATTTGCGAACCAGGTGTCGCAAATGCGACATCTGCGACTTGTGCAATAGCTTTTAATGTGGGACTTAGCTCATTTCCCTCATTTCCTACTTGGACTTAGGCGATTATTTGAGAGCATCTTGAGAGGGGTTCCTTCAACATCAAAGAGGTAAGTGATTCCTGTGTATTTTGAGTTAAATACTTGGATTATACCTAGATTTTAACATGGAAATTCATGAAAATTTGTAGAAATTTGGGATTTTGGTGGAAAACCTAGAAATTTGTATTTTTGGATTTTGACCACGAATTTGGGCATGAAATTGAGAATAATCTATATATTTTAGTTCGTGAGGCTATGAGTAATGTTTGTTCGAAAACTTTTAGAATTTAGGCACGTGGGCCCGAGGGTGAGTTTTATCAACTTTTCGAGCGGAGTTGGGAATTGGATTATAATGAGTATTAGAGTATATATTTATGGATTTGCACATTTATTGACTAGTTTTGGAGTGATGGGCATCAATTTGATTTGTTGGAAGGGATTTGGAACCGGTTATGAAATTTCGGAGCGAGGTAAGTCTCTTTTCTAACCTTGTAAGAGGGAATTAACCTCATAGGTGATTTGAATTAAAAATGTACTTCTATTTGTGGGGGCTACGTACGCACGAGGTGACGAGAGTCCGTACGTAGCTACTAATTATGCTAGTGTCCGGGTATTCTAGGACCCATATCATGATATACTTACAAATGTTTGTACCCTACTTGTTAATTTAATTGATTAAATCATATTGAAACTTGATAAAGGAATTGTAAAAGGTTAAACTTCATTTTCTTGACCGTTAATGAGAATTTGGTATTCCCTTGAATAAATTGCCCCCTAATAAATCTTGAATTGGTTGTTGTAAATATATTTTCTCTTTTGTGGAGCGAGCCGAATGCCTCGGTAGCAGATAGATGCATCTATGGATCGTATCGTTCGACCCTCAGCAGTGCACAGTTTAAATATTATGTTGGATCGGGCCATACGACCTCGGCATGATTTGCGCATGATAAATCTTTGGAACTAATAATAATTGATATTTCTTCATTGGCTTGAGATATAAATTGTTAAATGACAAATTTGTTTTTTGGAAACTTCCTATTATTAAAGGAATTGTTTACTTACCTCTTGTTTATTGGGATTTCAGTTGTTTTATACAATCCATGCTTAATTATAATATCGGTATCTTATTGTTAGCCCATAGTAAATGTCGGAGTCGATCCCTCGTCACTACTTCTTCGAGGTTAGACTGGATACTTATTGGGTACGCGTTGATTTACGTACTCATACTATACTTGCTACACATTTTTGTGCAGGTACATATATGTCTAGTGGCCTTGTGGGCGCAGAGGTGTGGTTAATGCGGGGACTTAGGCGAGCTGCATTCTATATTACGATCCGTAACCAGCAGAGTCTCCATCAGAGTTATTTATATCTTTCCTGTCTAATTTGTATTCCGAACAGATGCTGTATTTTATTTTACTCCCTAGTTAATGTTCATGCACTTGTGACACCGGATTTTTGGGAGTGGTTATGGGTTGTTCAGTATTTTAGTTGCGAAAATATTATCATTTACTCCGTAAGTTCTATCTTTACTATTTAATTGAAGGAAATTATAAAATGGATAATTAAGTTAAATAATTATTGTTGGCTTGCCTGATAGCGGTGTTAGGCACCATCACGACTTTTAATGGATTTCGGGTCGTGACAATATGTTTGTCTTGCTTCTCCTTGTCTTGAAAGAATTTTCCTAATGTTTGTTTAACTATATCTTCTATTTTCTTATTTATTTTTCTTTTTTGAGATTATTCCTTTCTTTTTCAATGCTTATCCTTGTACCAATGTTCTAGGTAGTTGTCACGACCCCAAATTACCCTCCGTAGGATGTCATGATGGCACCTAGTCTCTAAGACTAGGTAAGCCTAATAATTTGCGGAATAACTGAATATAAAACTGAACTCAAATCTCAACACATGAAATATAAATAGAACCTGCGATTCAAATAATAACAACTTTCAAAACCCCGTAGAAATAAGTCACAAGCTTCTAAGAGAAAATACTAAGTGTCTCTATGTCTAAAGAGAATAAATAAAAACAACATAATAAGGATAGAGGGGGGTCCGAGGTCTGAGGACGCTGGCAGATGTACCTTGAAGTCTCCACGTACAAGCTATCTCACTGGTAACCGGCCTGTTAAGAAGAACCTCGATCTGCACAAAACGATGTGTAGAAGAGTAGCATGAGTACACCACGACGGTACCCAGTAAGTGCCAAGCCTAACCTCGGTAGAGTAGTGACGAGGTAAGGTCGGGGCCCTACTGGAATAAAAGGTAATGAGGCAAAAAATATAATAATACAATGAAGTGACTGAGAAATGAACAACGAGAAATTTCAGAAAGGTAACAACACAGCAAACAGAGGAAAACAACAGGGGTGCTCCCGAGGTATCGCCTCGTAGTCCCAAATGTAAATACACAACAGTGGGATCTCCCGAGGTACCGCCTCGTAGTCCCAAAAGTAAATATGTAACAGGGGATCTCCCGAGGTACTGTCTCGTAGTCCCAAAAGTAAATACACGACAGGGGGATCTCCCGAGGTACCGCCTCGTAGTCCCAAAAATAAACACATATCTCATAACCTATGGAACAACGAACTTACAGCAGAATCATATAGTTGAAGACTGAATATAAGATCACGGAAGCAAGTAATTCAACTAAGCATGTTGCACAAATTTTAAGTAAAGGTTAAGACACGTAGACATGCAATACGAGGCTAAACATGACAGCTACACATAAGGCAACTCAGTTAAGGAATTTAAAAGAAGACTACTCAGCAAGAACCGAAATTTCCACAATTAGCCTGTGTATGCACTTGTCACCTCGCGTACATGGCGCTCACATATCACGAATTGTTACAACGGTACCAAGTCCTAAGGGGATTTCCCCCACACAAGGTTAGACAAGTCACTTACCTCAAATCTCGCTCAATCAATCGATAAGGATGCCTTTCCCTCAACCAAACATACTAACAAGTCCTAAAACATCATATGAACTTAGTAGAGCATCTAAATCACATCAAACAATGCTAAAAATACGAATCGCGCATCGATTCAAGCCTAATGAACTTTAAAACTTCAAACTTCTACACCTGACACCGAAACCTATCAAATCAAGTCCGATTGACCTCAAATTTTGCACATAAGTCATAATTGACATTTCGGACATACTCCAACTTCCATAATCGGAATCCGACACAAATATAAAAAAGTCTACTTCCGGTCAAACTTTCCAAAAATCATCCAACTTTCCAACTTTCACCAATTGACGCTAAAATGACCTACATACCTCCAATTCAACATCCGAACACGCTCCTAAGACCAAAATCACCCTACGGAGCTATTGGAACCGTCAAAACTCTATTCTGGAGTCGTCTTCATACAATTCAAGCTACGGTCAATTCCTAGAACATAAAGTCCCAATTTAAGGACTATGTGTCTCATTCCACTACGAAACCAAAAACAAATCCTCCCGGCAAGTTACGTAACCCAAAAATCAAATAGAGGGAGCGATAAATAGGAGTTCGGGGTTAATACTCTTAAAACGACCGGCTGAGCATGATCCTGCTAGCTCCGGAAGTACACCAAGATGCCATCAATAAACACGATGACGAGTGAGTCAAGATAGGGCTGGAATACACTGTTCATTAAGTGCATGAATATTTCTGGGGTGTTCGTCAGCCCAAATGACATCACAATGAACTCGTGATGACCATACCGAGTCCTGAAGGCAGTCTTCGAAAAATACGGATCCTAAATCTTCAATTGGTGATAACCTGACCGCAAAAAATCTTTGAGAACACTCTGGCACCTTGTAGTTGATCACATAGGTCATCAATGTGTGGCAATGGATACTTGTTCTTCACTGTAACCTTGTTCAACTATCGATAATCAATACACATGCAAATCAAACCATCTTTCTTCTTTACAAACAAGACCGGAGCACCCCAAGGTGAGACACTGGGCCGAATGAAGCCTTATCAAGCAACTCCTTGATGTTTGGCTATAATTCTATATTTTTAGTGCATTACGTACCTTACATTTAGGTGTTTTAATGCTAAACTATACTATATTTGTGCTTAATTGAATTTATTTTATGTGTACGTACTTTGGAGATTAAATTCGAGAGCAAAATAATATTGCAAAGTGTATTTTATACATTACAATGATTAGCTCATGAGTATGAAATTAAGACATAATGATAGGATGGAAGAAAACAGTGAAATAAACCAAGGGAGGTGAAGACATTACCTTGGAAAAGGATGGACACGTGGAAGGGAAGGTCTTTATGGCACAAAGAAATTGGAATGACTATTATTGTAGGCAAAAAATGAACATTGTAACAATAAGAGTTGAAGCAGCGAAACATTTAATCCAAGCAATGCAGGCAGTTTTCCTCGCGTTAAAGCTCGCGTCGCATTGTCAAACACGAGAAAGTTCAGGCATTTCACGCTGCGACGCCCGGGTTTAGTTTTGAAGTTATTTTGTGTCCTTTTTTGTTTTGGACTTGGTTATTTCGTCTAGGTTTTTTCCCTACACATATAAATAGTTATTAAACACCATTTTTTAAGAGGGGAGACCGACTATGGACAGACTTTAGACGAAGGGAGAGCACAGAGCCGCCGTGGAGGCTGGAATTCATCAGATTCCATCTTTCTTCCATCAAACTTAGTAATCTTTACTTTTTCTTGATGATTTGTTGTTTTGCTACCATGTTTATGTGGAGCTAAAATTCACATTATAGGGTTTTGGTTGTCATGAATATTGAAGTTTATTAATTATATTACCGTTAATTCGAGTTATCATCTTTGGTTGTTTCTCTAATTCTGTGCATAATTGCTTAATTGTTTGGCCAGCAGTTGAGTTCTATTTACTATCTATGCTATGCTTGGGAAAGCCGTGCATAGATTAGAGTAGAATTGGAGAGAGCTTATTTCTGAACCCGTGACTCGGGGAAAGATTTCGCGGTTAGGATAGGAATATACCTAACAATCTTGCTTAGTTGAATACCGTATTATATTCATTCATGATAGATTCAAGACCATAGGAATATAGGGTTGATATATTATGGATAAACGGATAGTATTTTGGGAACATGCTATTTATATAAACGATCCGGTCAACTAGCAATCATAGTTAATTTGGATTAACAGGTGTAATTAAGAACTCAATAGGATTGATAAACCGAACACAACCTTGGAATCTATATCTCCCTTGGTTACATCTTTAAATTTCGCAATAGTAGTTGTAATAGAAAAGTTAAGCTTTTGATCATCTTGGACAGTAAATTGATTTCAGTTTGCTTAGTTAACGGTTAATCTAAGTCTATGTGGGTTCGACATCTGACTTTCGAGTCACTTTATTACTTTACGGCCACGTATACTTGTGTGTGCTTGGGGAACCAACACTCTTGCAACTACTCCTTCAACTCTGCTAAGGCCATACGATACGGTGAAATAGAAATAGGCTGAGTGCCCGATAATAAATCAATACCAAAATCGATATCCCTATAGGATGGCATGCCCGAAAGATCCATTGGAAATACATCTGGATAGTCCCTCACTATCGGAATTGACTCCTCTCCCTTTTAAAACAAACGTTCGTCCTCGAACGAATATAGAGACATACCTGAAGTGGTGAAAAGATGACAATAACTATTACGCATATCATGCTCGGTCTCCCAAGTCGCCTCCTCGACCGGATGACCCCTCCACTGAACCATCACTGAAGCGATGCTCTTTGATCTCAACTTTCAAACCTGCCTATCCAAAATGGCCACTGGATCCTTAACATAAGATAGATCCTTGTCCAACTAGACTGAGCTGAAGTCTAACACAAGGGACGGATCGCCGTGATACTTCTGGAGAATGGAAACATGGAATATTGGATGAACTACAGAGAGACTAGGTGGTAATGCAAGTATATAAGCCACCTCTCCAACCCTCTCAAGAATATCAAAAGGCCCGATATACCTAGGGCTCAACTTGCCCTTCCTTCCGAACCTCATAACACCCTTCATGGGCGAAACCCAGAGCAAGACTCGCTCCCCAACCATGAATACAATGTCGCGAACCTTTCAATCTGCATAACTATTTTTCCTGGACTGGGCTATACGAAGTCGATCCCGAATCAATTTAACCTTTTCTAAGGCATCATGAACCAAGTCTGTACTCAACAGCCTAGCCTCGCCCGACTCGAACAAACCCACTAGAGACCGGCACTGTCTACCATACAAAGCCTCATACGGTGCCATCTGAATGCTTGGATAATAACTGTTGTTGTAGGAAAACTCCGCAAGTGGCAATAATTGATCCCAAGCACCCCCAAAATCCATCACACATGCACGAAGCATATCCTCCAATATATGAATAGTGCACTCAGACTGTCCATCCATCTGAGGGTGAAATGTTGTACTCAACTCCACCCAAGTACCCAACCCATGTTGTACGGCTCTCCAGAACCTTGATGTAAACTGCGTACCCCGGTCAGATATGATAGATACCGGTACACCATGAAGCTTGATAATTTTGCAAATGTAAACCTGAGCCAGCTGCTCCGAAGAGTAAGTAGTAACCAAAGAAATGGAATGAGCTGAGTTGGTCAATCTATCCACAATCACCCAAACTGCATCGAACTTCCTTTGAGTCCGTGGGAGCCCAACAACGAAATCCATAGTGATCCGCTCCCATTTCCACTCCGGAATCTCTAACTTCTGAAGTAATCCACCCTGTCGCTGATGCTCATACTTCACATGCTGACCATTTAAGCACCGAGCTACATATTTCACTATGTCCTTCTTCATCTGCCTCAACCAATAGTGCTGCCTCAAATCCGGATACATCTTCGTGGCACCTGGATGAATGGAGTACCGCGTACTGTGAGCCTCCTGGAGAATCAACTCATGCAAACCATCTACATTAGGCACACTTAGCCTGCCCTAGATCCGTAATACATCGTTATCTCCAATAGTGACTTCCTTGGCATCGCCGTGCTGAACCGTGTCCTTAAGGACAAGAAGATGGGGGTCATCATACTGACGCTCTCTGATACGATCATAAAGAGAAGACTGAGAAACGACACAAACCAAAACTCTTCTCGGCTCGAAAATAACCAATCTGACAAACTGGTTGGCCAAGGCCTGAACATCCAAGGCTAAAGGCCTCTCTGCTGCTGGTAGATATGCTAAATAGCCCAAACTCTCCGCCTTGCGACTCAAGGCATTGGCCACCACATTGGCCTTCCAGGGATGATATAGAATGGTGATGTCATAATCCTTAAGCAGTTCCAACCATCTCCGCTGCCGCAAGTTAAGATCTTTCTATTTAAACAGATGCTGCAGACTTTGGTGATAGGTGAACACCTCACAAGGGACACCGCACAAATAATGCCGCCAGATCTTTAAGGCATGAACAATAGCTACTAACTCGAGGTCGTAGACAAGATAATTCTTCTCATGCACCTTAAGTTATCTAGGCGTGTAGGAAATAACTCTACCGTCCTGCATCAACACTGCACCGAGACCAATGCACGACACATCACAATATATCGTATAGGACCCCGAACTAATAGGAAACACCAACACTGGGGCTGCAGTCAAAGTAGTATTGAGCTTTTGAAAGCTCTCCTCACACTCCTCGTTCCACCTGAATTGAGCACCCTTCTGGGTCAATCTGGTCATAGACTCTGCAATAGACGAGAAACCCTCTACAAATCAACGATAATACCCCATCAAGCCAAGAAAACTCCGAATCTCTGTAGCTGAGGACAGTCTAGGCCAACTCTGCACTGCTTCAATTTTCTTCGGATCTACCTTGATCCCCTCACTCGACACTACATGACCCAAAAATGCCACTGACTCTAGCCAGAATTCACACTTCGAAAATTTTGCATACAACTTCTTTTCTCTCAAGGTATGAAGCACAGTCCTTAGGTGCTACTCATGATCCTCCCGACTCCGGGAGTACACCAGAATGTCGTCAATAAACACAATAATGAAAGAATCAAGATAGGGCTGAAATACAATGTTCATCAAGTGCATGAATGTTGCTGGGCCATTGGTCAGCCCAAAAGACATCACACTGAACTCGTAATGACCATACCGAGTCCTGAAAGCAGTCTTCGTTATATCTGGCTCCTGAATCTTCAACTGATGATAGCCTGAACGCAAGTCGATCTTAAAGAACACTCTAGCACCCTGAAGATGATCAAATAGGTCATCAATACGTGACAATGGATACCTGTTTTTCACTGTAACCTTGTTCCACTGGGGATAATCAATACACATTCGCATAGAACTATCCTTCTTCTTTACAAACAAGACAGGAGCACCCCAAAGTGACACACTGATCCGAATGAAGCCCTTATCGAGCAAGTCTTGCAACTGTTCCTTTAATTCTTTCAACTCTACTGGGGCCATACGATAAGGTGGAATAGAAATGGGCTGAGTGCCCGGTAACAAATCAATGCCAAAGTCAATATCCCTATCGGGCGGCATGCCCGGAAGATCCATTAGAAATACATCTGAATAGTCCCTCACTACCGGAACAGACTCGACGGTAGGAGTATCGACACTAACATCCTGCGCATCACACCCCTTCTCAACCATTCACTGAGCTTTAAGAAATGAGACAACCCTACTAGGAACATGACCAAGGTACCTCTCCACTCTAGCCGCGGTAGATCTAGCATAGTCGATGTCACCGTCTTGGCGTAAGAATCAAGGATATCGTGATAGGGCGACAACCAGTCCATGCCCAAAATAACATCGAAATCCACCATACTGAGCAATAATAAATCGGCTCTGGTCTCCAAACCACTAAGAACAATAAAACATGACCGATACACACAGTCAACAATAATAGAATCACCTATGGATGTAGACACATAGATATGTGGACTCATAGAATCACAGGATACACCTAAATATGAAGCAAAATACGAGGACACATAGGAATAAGTGGAGCGTAGATCAAATAAGACTGATGCATCTCTATGACAGACCAGAATAATACCTGTGATGATATAATATGATGCAACTGCCTCCGTACTAGCAAGAAGGGCATCATCTGGCCCGGCCTCCCTTTTTAGGAATACCTCTACCTGCTCGACCTCCACCTCTAGCTGGAGGTGCAGGTGGAGTGGTCGCTGGTGCTGTAATCATAGCCTGAAGACCCGGTGGAGCACTCGATGCCTAAGAAATTTGTGGAGGTGCACCCCTCCTGACTCTGGGGCAATCCCTCACCACATGACGAGTGTCACCAAATTCAAAACAAGCTCTCGAAGGACGTGGCTGTTGCGACTGGCTCGGGACTGATCGGCTAGACTGACCGCTACAAGCACCCCATACAGGAGGTACACTAGATACTGGCGGTGCATAATAGGGATCCTGGGGCCTAGGAGTGGCCGGAGCACCACTGGCGGCTAGAAGTGCTGGATGAATAGGTCGACCTATATAACCCCTGCCCTGATGAGTTGCAGCTGGGGCACGAGTACCACTATAAGTGCCAGACTCTCGATACCTCTTGGCCTCTCTCTCCCGAGTCAGCATACCCTCTAACCTCCTAGTAATCCTCACTACCTACTGGTACACAATATCCATCTCCAATTTTCGGGACATGCTAAATCTGATACTGGGGTTAAGCCCCCCAATATATTGACAAACTCACTCCCGAACTGTAGCAACCAAGGCTGGTGCATGCCTGGCCAAATTACTGAACCAGACCGCATACTCTGACATATTCATAGAACCCAGACGCAACTGCTCAAACTCTGTGCGTCATGCATCTCTAAGACTCTAGGGGACATACTCCCTCAAGAACATATCTAAGAACTGATTCCAAGTGAGTGAAGCTTCCTCGGCGGACTACCTAACTCATAAGCTCGCCACCACTGATAAGCTGCTCCTCTAAGGTGGAACATAGTGAAAACAAAACCCCACTAGTCTCCGCAACACCTATAGTACAGAGGATATGGTGGCACTCCTCAAGAAAACCCTGGCATCCTCTGACGCCAAGCCACTGAAAGTAGGAGGGTGGTACTTCTTGTACCTCTCGAGCCTGAGCTGCTCTACCTCAGAAACTGCTGCCCTAACCTCAGGCTGAACTAGAGCTACCGACTACATCGATATGATCTCTGGAACCTGGTCGACCTGGACCCACTGCTCTGAGGAACCGGTGATGGGAGTCCGTGCTCCTCCCCCGGCATGAGATGTGGCAGGAGCAAGTGGTATCAATCCTGCCTGAGCCAAGGTACTAAACATGCTCAGGAACTGGGCTAGAGTCTCGTGGAGGGCTGGTGTAGTAATTGGCATTTTAGGTGCCTACTCTCTAACTGGAGCTACTGGTGGCTCCTCTGTAGCATCTTGTGCGGGTTCTCTGGCTGCACCACATGGACGTCTTCGACCTCTACCCCAGCCTCAGCCTCTCGCAACTCTAGTAGTGGGCGTGGGTGTCTGGTCATCCGATCCAGCTGTACGTGTCCTCACTATCTTTGAGAGAATAGAAAGACTAAAATATAGAATCCGAAGTCAAAATCTCGCACTACAGGGAATCAAAGAAGTGAAGCTTTTCCTAGAAAATCCATAGCCTCCCGAACATAAATACAGACGTCTCCATACCGATCCGCGAGACTCTACTAAACCTGCTTGTGACTCATAACACCTATGAACCTAGTGCTCTGATACCAACTTGTCACAACCCCAATTCTCCCTCTCTAGGATGTCGTGATGGCACCTAGTCTCTAAGACTAGGTAAGCCTAACAATTTGCGGAATAACTGAATATAAAACTGAACTCAAATCTCAACACATGAAATATAAATAGAACATGCGATTCAAATAATTACAACTCCCAAAACCCGGTAGAAATAAGTCACAAGCTTCTAAAAGAAAATACTAAGTGTCTCTATACATCAGAGTCTAAAGAGAATAAAGAAAAACAACATAATAAGGATAGAATGGGGGACTCCGAGGTCTGCGAACCCTGGCAGATATACCTTGAAGTCTCCACGTACAAGCTATCTCACGTGTAATCGGTTGGTAGGAAGAATCTGGATCTGCACAAAAAGATGTGCAGAAGAGTAGCATGAGTACACCACGACAGTACCTAGTAAGTGCCAAGCCTAACCTTGGTAGAGTAGTTATGAGGTCAGGTCGAGGCCCTACTAGAATAAAAGGTAATGAGGTAGAAAATATAATAATACAATGAAGTGACTGATAAATGAACAACGGGAAATTTCAGAAAGGTAACAACATAGCAAACAGAGGAAAACAACAAGGGTGCTCCCGAGGTATCGCCTTGTAGTCCCAAATGTAAATACACAACAGGGGGATCTCCCGAGGTACCGCCTCGTAGTCCCAAAAGTAAATATGCAACAGGGGATCTCCCGAGGTACCACCTCGTAGTCCCAAAAGTAAATACACGCTAGAGGGATTTCCCGAGGTACCACCTCGTAGTCCCAAAAGTAAACACAGAACTCATAACCTATGGAACAACAAACTTACAACAATGAATTATTCAGTTAAAGACTGAATACAAGATCTCGGAAGCAAGTAATACAACTAAGCATGTTGCACAAATTTCAAGTAAAGGTTAAGACACCTAGACATGCGATACTAGGCTAAACATAACAGCTACACATGCTAAGGCAACTCAGTTAAGGAATTTAAAAGAAGTCTACTCAGCAAGAACCGAAATGTCTGCAATTAGCACGTGTACTCACTTGTCACCTCAATTTTCTGACTCCGAACGGCCCAAATCTAGTCAAAAGCAAATATGTACCATGAATACAACTATAAGAAACTAATTTAAATAATAAATCTACGATTTTAGCAACGAATCGAAAAACTCACCCCAAAAAGTCAACCCGGGCCCACGTCTCGAAATCAGATAAAAGTCACAAAATACGAACACTCATTCGTCATCGAGTTCACCCATACCAAAATTACTCAAATTCGATACAAAATTCTCGATCAAAACCTCAAAATTCGGCCTAAAGATTTTTTCACATTTTTCACAAATTTCACAACCAAATCCTTAATTAATGGAAGAATAAATGATATCTTTGCGTAAATTAATCAAAAACAAGTCAAGAATCCTTACCCAAATGTTTCCTTTGAAAAACCCTCGAAAATTCACCCCAACCCGAGCTCTCTAGGTTCAAAAATGGAGAATGAAATTAACCCTCGGAATTGTCCCTTTTCTGCCCAGTGAAATTGCTTATGCGGCCATATTAGCCGCTTCTACGACACCGCATTTGCGGTCCATCATTCGTATCTACGGAGGCCTCTAAGCTGCCCAACCGCTTCTGCAGTCATGTCCCCACTTCTGCGGGCGCGCATCTGCGCAAATGAACCCGCTTCTGCGGGCCAGCCTCATCACCCCTGCTTCCGCTTCTACGACCCTCTAAGCGCAGGTGCGAGTCTGCACCTACGGAATTCCTTCCTTATATGCGCAACACAACCCCCAGTCCATTCCTTCACATCTGTGCAACATATCCCGCACCTGTGAGCTTGCACCAGCGATCAAATTTCCGCAAGTGCGGTTACACCAGCAGAGCCCAGTCTTCAGCAATCTAACACCTTCAACTTTTGATCCGTTAACCATCCGGAATCAACCCGAGTCCCCTAGGACCTCAATCAAACATAATAACAAGTCCTAAAACATTTGTAACGACCAGGACGATCGTTTTATGTATTACAGCCTCGTTCCCCCATTTACTGCTTATCCTGTGTTAAATTATAATTATGTGATTTGTTGGGGAGGTTTTAGAATGAATTGGAACACGTAGTTCCAAGATTTAAAGTTTAAGTTGACAGGATGTTGACTTATGTGTAAACAACTTTGTAATAGCGTTTTGATGATTCCAATAGATCCGTATAGTGATTTTGGACTTAGGAGTGTGTCCAAAAAATTATTTGGAAGTCCGTAGTTCAATTAGGCTTGAAATGGCGAAAATAGGAATTTAAAATTTGGAAGTTTGACCGAGAGATTAACTTTTTGATGTCGGGGTCGGAATCCAGTTTTGAAGTTTTGAATAGGTCTGTTATGTCATTTATAGCATGTGTGCAAAATTTGAGGTCAATCGCACTTGATTTGATAGGTTTCGGCATCGAATGTAGAAGTGGGAATTTCATAGTTTCATTAAGCTTGAATTGGGATGTGATTTGTGTTTTTAGCGTTGTTTGATGTGATTTGAGGCCTCGACTAAGTTCGTATGATGTTTTAGGACCTGTTGGTGTATTTGGATGAAGTCTCGGGGGGCCTCGGGTGAGTTTCGTATGGTTAACGGGTCAAAATTTGGACTTGGAGGAAATCTAAAAATTCTGCCTTCTGGTGCAATCGCACTTGCGAACAGTTTCATACAGGTGCGAGCTCGCAGAAGCAAGCTTGGCGTTGCAAAATCATGGGGTCCGTAGAAGCAGACGAAACCTCGTAAAAGCGAGTCTGTAGAAGTGGCACATCCATTGTGAAAGCGGAAAAGGGGAAGGGGCAACTTCGTCGCAGAAGCGGACTGCTGTTCGTAGAAGCGCAGCATTGAAGCCCTCGCATCTGCGAGACACCCCGATATCGGACTTTTCTTTTCCGCACTTCTGTTTTTCTTTAATTGGAACTCTTTAAATGGAGGTTTTATGTTAAATAACCTTGAAATTATCTTTGAAATGAAAATATCGGTTTATTTTGGAATTGAGTCGGCTTGCCTAGCTCCACGATAGGCGCCATAACGACAGAGGTTAGTTTGGCTCGTGACAGAACTTCCCAAAAATCTAATTCCGACCATACGTACGAGTCATAATACATTAAGTGAAGCTACTCAGGGCCTCAAACCGCCAAATGACGCGATAGAGCTCAAAACGATCGGTCGGGCCGTTACATTGTACATCCGAAATCTACTAAGGCCAATGTATCTATTTCGTAATCCTCTATTTTGATTCTGGCAAGTATTTTTATTATATTTAATTTCTTATCTTCATTACATACCAGTGCATCATAATTTTCTATGCTCGTTAATTCTTTATTATGTAGGGTTTCTATTGTATCTTCTTCACTTTCTTTCAATTTTTATTTTCCATTTTCTAATTTTTGTATTCTTTTTTCTAATTCATTTATTCTTATTTCTACTGTCATTACTCTTGAATTGAGGGTAGGATTATTTATCTCTTTATATTGTTCTTCTTTATTTATTTTTATTTCAAATAAAAATAAAACAGTGATTGCTATCTAATCCTTTATTTTTATCAAATTCATGATTACAATCTTCAGATATAATTACTAATGTGTTTGCCTGCATTTCTTCTAAATCTAACTTTTCTATTCCTATCTCATTTATTAGTTCTTCCTCCTCTGAGTCTGATGAGTCTATTTGAATTTTTTCTTCTATATCTACGCTTATTATTGAGTATATACTTTTGTTATCCGACATATATTCGTCTACATTTATTAGAGTCTCTTGGAAATCTTCTATTAGTTGTGAATTTCTTGTTTTGCTATTAATCCTTTTTGGGCAAGTATTTGCTAGATGTTCTATGCTTCCACAAGTGAAACATTCTAATTTATTTTTATAATTTCTTTTTGTCCTATATTTTCTAACATGTCTATTTCTATCTCGGTAAGGTTTTTTAGCTAATGATTTTTTTTAAGATACTAATTCTTTCTAGTATATCCTCTATTATATTGAGGCTTATATTTTCTATACTTTTTCTTTTTATATTTATCATTGTCTTAACTTTGGGTTGTGTATACTACATTTTTACAAAAACTCATATCATTTTGTTTTAGTTGTTTTTGTATTTGTATGTGTATATATTTTTCTTGCAATATTTCCATTATATGCTGTATTTTGTGTCCTATGGACCATTTTGCATTCGGATTTTGTATTACTCCGTACCTTTTGTACCATCTTTCTTCTATTTCTCTGCCTAAAACTCCTGATAATTTATTAAATAATTTTTTACTTAATTCTTGGTCAAATGCATTTTCACTGATAGTACAATAATAGAAATAATCGTTTAGGAACCTCTTTATGTGAAACCAACTACTTATACTGAGTTGTTCTAATTTTATTAATGCATTTTTCTATAATATAATTAATCCACTATTTGGATCTTCTCCTGTTATTAAACTATATATTTTATTTGTAAAATTATAAGGATTTGGTCCCATTGCTATTAAGGCTTGAAATTCTTGTGGGAATTCAGATTTATAAGCTTCCCATAGTCCTTTTGTTGATTCTCCTAAGAAAGTTTTCATATATTTATACATTGTTTCTGCATCTGTATCATGATACATTTTTATATAATCTGCTACTACTATCCCTTTCCAAAGGTCTATTACTGAGTTCCACATTTGTGGATCATGAGTAGCTATATTTAGTATTTTGCCTTTATTACCTCATTCTTATAACCTAATAGGTTCCTCTATTGGCATTCTTTTTTTCTGATGGTTTTATATTTTCTGTTTCTATTTCTTGTCCTACTCTATATACCCTTATTCTAAGTACATTTCCTGTACTAGTATCTACTGTATTTTATTGCGCCGTTCTCTAAAATTGACTAGAACTAGTTGACTCCATTAATTATTTTTGGCTTATTAAGGAATATGTTTCGATGTCTTCATAACTATCTTGAAGTTCTTATAGAATTTTATCAAAACTTTCTAATTTCCTTTGTGAAATATTTTCTGCTCTATATCTCCAATTATCTGTCCTTAATTCACATTTCTTAAAATGTTCTTTTGTTTCTGTAATGACCCGACCGGTCATTTTGAGTATTTACGATCCTTTCAACTATTTGAACTCTTGAATAGATTCATATGATGTATTATGACATATGTGAATTATTGGTTTTGGTTTTCAGGTATTTAGGAATTAGTTCGGAAGAATGAATTTTATGTTTGAAGCTTTAAGTTGGAAGAGTTGACCAAGTTTGACTTTTTATGTTTGACCTCGTATCGGAGTTTTGATGATTCCGTCAGGTCCGAATGGTGATTATGGACTTGGGCGTATGCCCGGAATTTTATTTGGATATTTCTAGAAGGTTTCGACAGCAATTGGCGAAAGTTGGAAATTGAAGGTTTGGAATGTTCATAAGTTTGACCAGGAGTTGACTTTGATGATATCAGGTTCAGATCGTGGTTTCGGAAATTTCAGTAGCTTTGTTATGTCATTTATGACTTGTGTGAAAAATTTGAAGTCATTCCGTATTGATTTGATACGTTTCGGCACGAGTTTTAGAAGTTGGAGGATTCAAAGTTCATTAAGTTCGATTTGAAGTGCGATTCGTGATTTTGAGTTAGGTGTGATTTAAGACCTCGAGTAGGTCTGTGTTATGTTACGGGACTTGTTGGTATATTCGGACAGGGTCCCGAGCGGCTCGGGTGTGTTTCAGGGTGAGTTTTGAACAAGCTTGGGCATTTCGTAACAAGTTTTGAACAAGTGTGATTTGAGATCTTGAGTAGGTCCGTCTTATGTTACGGGACTTGTTGGTATATTCGGATAGGGTCCCGAGCGGATCGGGTGTGTTTCAGGGTGAGTTTTGAACAAGTTTGGACATTTCAGCACTTTGATGATGTCCTAGAGCAGTTGAAGTGCGGAGGGCACATTTTTGGAGTGCGGATGTGCGGCCGCAAACTCCCAAAGTGCGGAGGCAATGGAAAATGTGCGGACTGCAGTTGAAAACGCGCGGACCGCAGTTGAAAAAGTGTGGACCACAAACATCTTCCGGCGGCCGTAGAAAGGAAAATCTGCAGGTTTGATGGTCAGACTTTGGAAGCTTATATATTTTAATCTATAAGGAATTGGGAGATGATCCAGCAATGTAAGTTGTAGCCCTTTAAGTCTAGTTTTCAGAAATATAAACCATTCTTCATTTGGATATTTGTACCGAAAGTTATGATAAATTTACTAAAACCTGGTAGTGCAATCGCTGCTGAAGTGCGACCGCATAATTTGGATTGCGGTTGCGGAACTTGGAATGTGCGGACCGCACAAAAAGAATGTGTGGTCAGCACAATGATATATCAGATTGTTGTACTTTATAAATGAGGATTAGAGCATTATTTCATATTTGGACTGGGGCGCTCGGTTTGTGGCGAATTTTTGTGGGATTCTCAAGAAATTTATCAGGGTAAGCGATTCTAACTCGGATTTGGTTAATATACATGAATATATCATTGTTTTCATCATTTTAATTAGTATTTTGAGATGGAAATTTGAGAAAAATTATAGAAATTTCATAAAACGATTTTTTGGGATTTGAATATCGATTCGAAGTCGGATTTGAGTGAAACTAGTATGGTTGGACTCGTAATTGAATGGGTTGTCGGATTTTGTGAGTTTCATCGGATTCCGAGACATGGGACCCACTGCCTAAGTTTTGAGCGGAGTTGGGAATTTTTATAAATTGTTAAATTGTAAGCATTGAAGTATATTTTGATTAATTTGCACATTGTTTGACTAGTTTCGAATCGTTTGGCTTGGAATTGAGGAGATAGGAAGGCGTTCGGAGGTTGATACGTGCGGAATGGAATTTCTGGAGTATTGTTTATCTTGCTCGGCATTGGATTCGGCTTGTTCGAGGTAAGCAACATCTCTAAGCTTAGAGATGGGGGTATAAACCCCAAAAATACGTGTTATATGATTTGTTTGGGGTGTAACGCACATGCTAGGTGACGGGCGTGTGGGCGTGCACTATAGAAACTGTGACGTAATTAATTCCGTGGAATTGTGTAGTCATCATGTTTAGCCTAATGTCGCATGTCTACATGTTTTAACTCTTACTTGCAATTTGTGCAACATGCTTAGTTGAATTACCTGTTTAGTGTATTTACTTTTGAGACTACGAGACGGTACCTCGGGAGCTCCCCTATTGCATATTTACTTTTGGGACTACGAGGCAGTACCTCGAGTGCTCCCCTACTGCATATTTACTTTTGGACTATGAGGCGGTACCTCGGGAGCTCCCCTGTTGCATATTTACTTTTGGGACTACGAGGCGGTACCTCGGGAGCTCCCATGTTGCATATTTACTTTTGGGACTACGAGGCGGTACCTCGGGAGATCCCTTGTTGCATATTTACTTTTGGGACTACGAGGCGGTAGCTCGGAAGCTCCCCTACTATGTATTTAATTTTTGGGACTACGAGGCGGTACCTCAGGAGTGCCCCTGTTGTTTATTGTCTAGATATTAATACTATAGCTTGTGAGTTGTCTATGTGCATGAGTTGTCCGTGCAGATCCAGATATTCGTACTATGGCACATGAGATGTCCGTGCGGATTATAGCGCTTGGGCTGAAGGAGCCCCTCCAGAGTCTGCACCCCACACAGTGAGCGCAGTTGACTTTATTGATATCGGGGTCGGAATTCAATTCTGGAAATTAGAACAACTCCATTATGTCATTTATGACTTGCATGCAAAATTTGAAGGCATTCCAAATTGATTTGTTACATTTCGGCACAAGATATAGAATTTGGAAAATTTCATAAACTCATAAGTTCGATTCGAGGTGCGATTCGTTGTTTCAGTATTTTTTGATTTGATTTGAGGCCTCGACTAAGTCTGTAATATGTTTTGAGACTTGTTGGTATGTTCGGACGGGGTCCAGAGAGGCTCGGGTGAGTTTCAGACCAAATCTAGGCCATTTTTAACTACTAGTTTTTGGCTACAGCAGTGTGCATTGCAGAAATTGCTGTTGCACATGGCTGACTTTGGAAGCTTATATCTCGTAATCTGTAACGAATTTTAGATGATCTAAAAATAAAAGTTGTAGCACTTTGTATCTAGTTTTCATAAATTTAAACCGTTTGGCAGTTGGAGTTGGATACAAAAGGTTATGGTTCATACAATACTGGCTATCTAGGAAGAGTTTTGAAATCTCGAAGAAGAAATTTTTACTGCACAGGGCTGACTTAAGGAGCTTATATCTTGCCATCTATAAGGAATTGGGAGATGAGCAAAACATAAAAGTTGTATCCCTTGGTATCTAGTTTCCAGAAAGTTAAACCATTCATCACTCAGATATAGTATGAGAGAGTTATGCTCATTTCCGTATCTGGAAAGACTGATATTTTTCTGGGGCTGAGGCAAATCGCAGGTGTCAAATGCGATTTATAAGTCTCAAATTCAAATGCGACTTGCCTGGACAGATTCTAAAAATGGGTGTTTCGGCCATTTTAACATATTTGGAGCTATAGAGCTTGGATTGAAACGATGTTTGAGGCAATTTTCACCATATGGATTGGGGTAAGTGTTCTATATCCAAAAGAGATTATACTTCATGATTCCATGGTTATTTTCATCAATTATTAGTGAATCAAATTGAAGAAATTGGAGAAATTTGTAAAACTCTTCAAGAAGGAAAATTTAAGATTTGGAGGTCGAGTTGTTATCGGAATTTGATAAAATTGGTATGGTTGAACTTGTATCGGAATGGGCGTTTGGATTTCATTAAAATTATGTCGGGTTCCGAGAGGTGGGCCCTGCGTTAAATTTTGGTTGACTTTTAAATGTGAAGTTTTAAGTCAACGTTTTATTATCCGAAATTATTTTCGATGAATTTTAATGAAGTTATACAATTAATTTGGATAGATTAGAGCTGTCTGAAGGTCAATTCAAGCAAGAAAGCTATTTTGGAATATCGATCTAACTTCAAAAAGGTAAGTATCCTGCCTAACCTTGAGTGGGAGAATTACCCCTTAGGCATTGAGTCGTATGTGCCATTAGTGTAATGTGAAAACCGTGTACGCAAGGTGACGAGTATATACTCGAGCTTATGCAAATTGTTTTGGTTTAAAGTCGTAGGAATTTTTAAGTATTAAATTGGAAATTTCTAGAACTTATTAAGTCCTTATTTTTCATGCCTCGTTCTTTGTTGTCGAGTTTGTTTTATATGATAATTTGGTATGATTGCTACTTTGATTTTTATGTGAATTCTGTGTTCTTGTTGAGTTGACATTTTCTGAAAATATTTACATTATGAATTTTTTATCTGCAAATAGTTAATTAAATAAGTTTAAATGGAGACGTTAATATATTTATCAAAAATTTAGATTTAAGAAGAGGTTGTTCATGCTGAGTTATTCTTCCATCTTCGCTGTTGCATATTTAATTTTGGAACTACAAGGCGGTTCCTCGGGAGATCCCCCTGTTTGCATATTTACTTTTGGGACTACGAGGCGGTACCTCGCGAGATCCCCCTGTTTGCATATTGACCTTTAGGACTACGAGGTGGTTCCTTGGGAGATACCATGTTGTATATTTACTTTTGGGACTACGAGACAGTTCCTTGGGAGATCCCATATTGCGTATTTACTTTTGGGACTACGAGGCAGTACCTCAGGAGTGCCCATGTTGTTTACCTCTATTTGTTGTGTTGTTGTCTTCCTGTAAATTCTCATTTATTCATTTATCAGTCATTTCATTATATTATTTTGTCTTCTGCCTTGTGAATTATCTGTGCGATTGTGATAGAGATATGGGCACGAGGTGCCATGAAAATATGAAAGCGGGCTGAGACCCGTAATTTTTATGATTATGAAATGAGGTGTCACATGGTGACTTTTACTTGAAAAGAATTATATTCGAAAGATTTTATTCGAAAGTTATTTATTTGAAAGAATTATATTCGAAAGATTTTATTTAAAGAATTTTATTTCAAATATTTTATTTGAAGAATTATACTCAAAAGTTATTTCTTTGCAAGAATTATATTCGAAAGATTTTATTTGAAGAATTTTATTTGAAAGTTATTTAATTGCAAGAGTTATATTCGAAAGATGTTTTTTGAAGAACCATATTCGAAAGTTATTTATTTGAAGGAATTATATTCGTAAGATATTTATTTCAAACGATCATATTCTAAAGATTTCTATTCGAAAAACTTGTAGATAAAAGATGTATATTTTGAAGGACTTGATTTATTGGTTGTGCTAGTATTTATTATTTGGTTGGGCAATATTTGTGGTGTTCTTGCTGCTTATATCACTAGTTGATTATTGTTGCTATCACTGTTGTTTGTCTTTCGTTTATTTTTGTATGCTAAAATACGCAGGTTATTTGACTAGTGAGTGTCTTGACTGTACCTCGTCACTACTCCACCGAGGTTAGTCTTGATACTTACTGGGTACCGACAATGCTGTACTCATACTACACTTATGCACATTTCTGTGCAGAGCCAGGTATTGGAGATACCGGACTCAGACATAGTTAGTGTGTTGATCGCAAGGATTCAAGGTAGAGCTGTTTGGTTGTCGCAGTCCCTTGGAGTCTTTCCATTTTTATTGTACTATCAACTCTTATTCGAACAGTATTGTATACTCGATCCTTGAGATCATTGCATGTTTTTAGTTAGAGTTCATGACTAAGTATTACCAGTCTTGGGAGGTTTTTATATTTGTTTCCGCTTTTGGTTTCGACACTTGTATTAAATTATATGTTTAACTCAGGCGGGATTGATCTCCGTTTCACCAAATATTTTACAGACTGGGGGAGGAGTTCAGACTCCTACTGCCAGTACTCCAGAGGAGCATGTTCACATTGGTCAGGTTTCGGGTATAGTACCGGTACAACATGTTATTTCGATTAAGCTTGAGGAAAGGTCAGAGGCGTCAGAAGAAGAACAAAAGAGACTTGAGAGATTTAATAGGTATAGTCCACCTAATTTTAGTGGCACAACTACCGGGGATGCATAGGGATTTCTAGAGAGTGTCATCGTATTCTCCGTACAATGGGTATTGTGGAAGTGAGCGGGGTTACCTTTACTCCATTTCAGTTGTCAAGACCAGCGTATCAATGGTGGCAAGTTTATGAAGAGGGTAGACTAGCCAATGCAACACCACCAACTTGGGCTATATTTTTAGAGATATTTTTGAAAGAGTTTGTTCCGCAGACTCTCCAGGATGCGTGGCGCACATAGTTTGAATGGTTGCATCAGGGCGCCATGACGGTGTCAGAATATGCCATCAGATTCTGTGAGTTAGCCCGTCATGCAACTGTTTTGGTTCTTACAATCAGAGAGCGAGTCCGCAGATTCATTGTGGGGATCGATTATGATCTTAAAATATGCATAGCTCAAGAATTGCAGTCAGACATTCCATTCCAGCAAGAAGTAGAGATTACTAGGATGTTAGAACGTGTTCAAAGTGAGGAAAGGGAGACTACAGGAAGCCAAGAGGTCTTGCAAGTTTGGAGAATTTAGTGCATTTTACTCTGTATCTATCACTCATCATGGCGGAGGCTCGGGTAGTCGGTCAGCCCAGTTCGTAATTTAGAATACTCGCGATGCTCCAGTTAGTACTTTTAGTGCACAATCAGCACGAGATTCTTATAGTGGTTATTCCAGTTATCCTGCACAGACTCAGTACGAGCAGCCGTGACCTCAGAGGGGTTGTTATGAGTGTGGTGATACTAGGCATATCATGAGAGATTGTCCCAGACTTGGGAGGGGTAGATTTTATCAAAACACTCCAGCTACAAGCTTTATTCTAGTTACTACCCCACATGCACAACCAGTTAGGGGTGGAGGACAGGCGGGTAGAGGGTGCCCTAGAGGGGGAGTCCCAGCCCATTGATATAATTGTTATGGTATGGACGAGGCTGCTACACCAGATGGTGTCATTATAGGTACGATCCCGATTTGTTATAAAGGAATATTTTCCTTAGTTTGATTCGGTTCTAAGTATCGAGGCGATTCCTCTTATTATGCTCCATTTATGGGTGAGCTTTGTAATACTGTAACCTACTTATGTGGTTACCCCTGATGGGAGATTTTATTGCGATAGCCGTGTCTATCATTTTGTGTTGTACACTATTGAGGGCTATGAGTCCAAAAGTGACTTTCTATTACTCGCTACAGTGGGTTTTGATGTAATTTTGGGATAATTGATTACAATTTTATGAATTATATGCCCTACCGGTATGAGGGTTCATTATGTGTTGTGAAATTATTTATCAGAAATTTATTAAAAGAAGAAAAAGAAATGGAAGGATTTCAATTGGCACGGTGTGCATATTACTTGTGACTCAGAGTTGAGGATGGAATCCTCGTATTTTAATATGATATGAAATGTTTAAACTGGGCTACAAGCCGCAGTGGAACTTATATAAGGACGAGATCCTTGTGATGAAAATTTATGTGTTTAATTCTCCCTTATGAAATTAAATTGTACTATAGTACTAATAGGGAGTCATGCATGTTAGACTTATTTGATAATTCTTGTATATGGTTTTATGTGCATATTTAGCCATTTCGTGCTGTACTTATTGAGGTTTAGCCCATGAGGTGAGTGCCCAGGTGGCGTTAAATGTGACTCGTTAATTCGGGTAAATAATTATGAGGTCTTCATGCCTTGTGTCTCGTTGTTAGTAAGGTGAAGGTTTGAAACGAGATTTTAGTCAACATGAGGTTAATTGATGACGCCGTAATCGATTATGAACAACTATTATGAAAATAGATGTGGTTATGGGAATACGTATGACGTGTGCATAGGCACGAGTTTGTACAGCCGGTTGAGACTAATACCGTGTGTTGATGTGAAAAATCAGGCATTTTGAAAATGTTTGGAGTGTAAGAAATTGGTTTTAAAGTTTATAAATGTGGATAAAAGAAATAATCTCAACTGATATGGTGTTGTCGGACCATGTGAAACTTTCGGTGACTTGGACTCACTGCGAGTAGGTGTGTAATAGTACAGTGAGTAATTTAATATCCTCAGAATAATTCTTGGCACATTCGAGGACAAACGTATGTTTTAAGAAGGGCAGAATGTAATGACCCGACTTGTCATTTTAAGAAACTACATTCCATTCAGTGACTTAAGGTCCCGAGCAACTTCGTAATATGTATTATGACCCGCGTGTGGGGTCGAGTTTGGTTTTCAGAAGATTCGGAATTTAATTGAAAGAACAATTTTCATTTATAAAGCTTGAATTTCTAAAGTTAGATCGGACATTTGACTTTTGAGCAAACGACTCCAGAATGGAATTTTGATGATTCCAATAGTTTCGTATGGTGATTTAGAACTTAGGCGCATGTCCGGATTTGGATTTGGAAGTCCGTAGGATAATTCGTCGCATTTTGACGAAAGTTGAAAAATAGAAAATTTTTGGAAAGTTTGACCGGGAGTTGACTTTATTGATATCGGGGTAGGAATTCAATTCCGGATTGATTTGATATGTTTCGGCATAAGATATAGAATTTGGAAAATTTCATAAACTTATAAGTTTGATTCGAGGTGCGATTCGTTGTTTCGGTGTTGTTTGATGTGATTTGAGGCCTCGACTAAGTCCGTAATATGTTTTGAGACTTTTTGGTATGTTCGGACGGCGTCCCGAGGCGCTCGGGTGAGTTTTAGAGTGGTTTCGGACCATTTCTAGGCCATTGTTTACTGCTGGTCTTTTGCTACAGCAGTGTGCATCGCAGAAATTTCTGCAGCACGTGGCTGAATTTGGAAGCTTATATCTCGTAATTTATAAGGAATTTGGAGATGATCTAAAAATGAATGTTGTATCCCTTTGAGTCTAATTTCCAGATATGTAAACCATTCATTATTTGGACATTTGTACATAAAGTTATGATCAATTAACTAAAGCTTGGTACTGCAGTTATTTTGCCTGGGAGTGTGCATCGCAGAAATTTCTGCTGCACAGGGATGATTTTGGAAGCTTTTATCTCGTAATCTATAAGGAATTTGGCGATGATCCAAAAATAAAAGTTGTATCCCTTTGTATCTAGTTTTCAGAAATTTAAAAAGTTTGGCAGTTGGAGTTGGGTACAAAAGGTTATGGTTGATAAACTACATACTGTCTCGGAAGAGGTTTGAAATCGTGAAGAAGAAATTTTTGCTGCACAAGGTTAACTTTGGGAGCTTATATCTCGGGGCATGTGTCTTTCAGCCCATTTGGGGCGGTGCAATTTAGATTTGAGCAAAGTGGATGACTCTCGAGAATGGTTCTAATGGATTCAAGAATTATATGTAGCGATTGGGAATTTTCAAGATGTGTATATGGATAGAAACAGAGAGTTACATTGGATGGTGTCGAGACTTGCGGTAATTCTATATAACTATGGATTCTACATTTTAGTATAATAAAAGGGAAGAGGAGCAATTTTAAATTCACATAAGGTCATTCGGAGTGGATGTCTCGGTTGCGGTGCTTTTGGGGTACTTAAAAGGGAATTCGACGGCTTATGGGCCTTAGGGCATTGTGGTTTTATACTAGGGTCTCTTGTGTGGTGAATTTTGGTTAAGGGTCGTGGTGTTCCAGCAAGGAGAAGTATCAATTTGAAGGCAATTTGGAAGGGACTTGGAGAAATAGGACAGCGTGGTAGTAGGTTGGATCAGCACAGTAACAGATATAATCGGTTCTTTGGGTACTTATGATGTGGCTAGCCTCCACAGGTGTTTCGTGGCAATGCTCTTGGGTTTAGGCGACCTGCGTGGCTGGGTTGAGTTAGAGAGATTCGGTTATGATAGCTTGGTTGTGTGCAAATGGGTTTCGAAAAGTTCTCAATGGTTTTTACGACGGTTCGAGGAGTATATTTCCTACCGGCGTGAGGAATATGTTGCATATTGGGATTTTCTCCGGGATGAGATCAAATAGAAGGTTTCTGACTGATCGGGTATGTATTCTGCTTGTGACTTAGAGTTGATTATGAGATTCTTGTACTCTTCATAGGATGGCATGGTAGACGCAATGTATTGCGTGGGATTGAGATTTGCATGTGCAAGGTCACAGTTCAGTTTTGAAGGGAAGGACATAAATTCGTACGCAGCATAGACGGTTTCAAATGACTAGGTAAATGATATTACTAATCGGTATGGCCTGATAATAGTATACATTTCAGAAGGGGCAATGTGTTTTGATTTATGGATACTTCATTGGTCTTTCCTAGCTGATCGACTGCTAATATTCAAATTTTGCTATGTGGCACAGAAGAATTTTCAAAGTATTCCTCGTGGGATGATCGTGTATGAGAGATGTGTTAGACATTCTGGCGGTGGAGTTGGGATCAGATATGGGATTCGTGTGTTCTATGGATTTGGAGACTAGGAGTTCTCAAGAGTAGGTTGTTTTCATAGTTGTGGACTGTGAAGTCATGGCTGAACCTAGCTAGACGATAGTATGTGTTATGATTCAGTCATTGTGGGCTTTCAGAGGGTTATTTATCCATGTGTGGGTGCCCGGAGTTGATTTAGGGGTCCATTGGTAGGCCCAATTAGGATGTGTATTCTACACCGAGTCGGATTGGTTGGTTCTAAACTGCTATTGTTGAAGGATGTGCCATTCGGTTGTTGTTGAGCTTATTTGTGTTCTGATATGTTCGGTGAGTTACTCTTCTATGCTACGAGGAGTTATGATTTGTTGGTTGTATGCACCCATGGTGCAGTTCTATTGGGCCTTATAGCAGAATTTGCGTGAGATGGGTATTTGGGTGATGCATGAGTGGTTGCACATTGGTTATGTTTTTTCGGATTTATGTGACATTGTGTCATTTGCTTCTACATGGTTATGGTAATGCACTTTGAGTACTTGATGTCGTATTGCACGTAATTATTTATTTTGAGCATGGTGGCTGAGGTATTTCATATGGATCAGTGTTTGGATGGGGTCGCGCATGGCGGCAGAGTTATGTTAAGATATGATCCTTTGTGTTAGATTCGTGTGTTATGGTTCTACGGTGTGATGGGTTCTTAGCATTGCGTTGGGGTGGAACCCGTCGAGATTGCGGGACGGTTTTCTTATTTGAGCCATTTTTGTGATTGAGTACATTTGGAATGTTGCTTATTGGTGCACGGATTACACGGGTTATGGCTTTAGATAGTATTGGTGTGGCATGTCAGTAGAGTAGTTGGTATTTGATAAGATGAAGTCGTCGGATCTAGGATGGGTGCTATCAGATTTGATTGTGGTATATTTGGAAGGATAATATCGAAAATCGGCTTAGAAATTTGCTATGATTCTTGTCGAAGGAGAGGGAGCTCCATGACTGGTGGATCTGATGAATGGTTACGAGTTTTTGCGTGTTTCTTTCATCATCGGTAGCGTACAAAGTTTTTAGAATAGATTCTTGTTTGTTATGAGGTTTATTACCGGCATTGGGTTATTTTGAGCAGCTACTGTGATTAGAAATCATTGTTTTGAGCATTTGAACTATATGGTATTTGAGTTTTGAGTATTTGAGATATGGTTACGGCTTTTGGTACAGCTTGTTCAGACTTATACAGTGTGTAGGTTGCGGGATTCAGATCTTATAAGAAATTTCGGATGTTGGAAATTGGATTCCAAGGCATGTGGGCTAGGTTGAATTAAGAAATTTTAGTTATGTAGTGTTATCAGACCTATACGGGATAGGGTGACGTGGGGTCACCCCCGGGTACCTGCGTGGTAAGATGGAATAGTGATTTGGTGGCTTGGAAACAACTTTTGGCACGTTCGAGGACGAATGCATGTTTAAGTGGGGGAGGATGTAACGACCCGGCCGGTCATTTCAAGTATTACAGCCCCGTTCCCCCATTTACTGCTCACTTTATGCTTTACAGTTGTTGTATGACTTACTGGGGTAATTTGGTTCGGGTTCGGAAGGATTTCGGAGAGAAATGAGACACTAAGTCTCATAATTAAACACTTAAGTGGGAAAAGTTGATCGAAAGTTGACTTATGTGTAAACGACCTCAGATTTGAATTCTGATGATTCCAATAGCTCCGTATGGTAATTTTGGACTTAGGAGCATTTTCGGAAAATTATTTGGAGGTCCGTAGTGGAATTAGGCTTGAAATGGCGAAAGTTGAATTTTTGGGAAGTTTGACCGGGGGTTAACTTTTTGATATCGGGGTCAGAATCTGATTCTGAAAATTGGAATAGGTCTGTAATGTGAAATGTGATGTGTGTGCAAAATTTGAGGTCAACCGGACGTAATTTGATAGGTTTCGGCATCGGTTGTGGAAGTTGAAGTTTCAAAGTTAATTGATTTTGATCTTCTATCACGAATCTACCTTCGTTTTTGGTAATTGGATTGTGAATTTTATAGAGGAAATTGGGGGTTTTGGCCTAAAGTTTCATAATATGAATTTTTGAGTTTTGAACATCGAATTGGAGTTAGATTTGAGTGAAACTAGTATTGTTGAATTTTGTAAATTTTGTCGGGTTTCGAGGTGCGGGCCCGGGTTAGGCTTTTGGCCTATTTTGGGCTTTTGATTGAAGATTTGATCTTTTTCGATCGGGATTGGTTCCTTTAGCATTGTTTGATGCATTCGAGTTGTTTTTGGTTAGTTTCGAGCCGTTCGAAGGTCGGAACGCGCTGGATGGCATATTTGGAGCATCACTTGGCTTGCTCGGTGTTGGAATTTGCTTGTTCGAGGTAAGTAACTCTTCTAATCTTGGAGCTGAGGGTATGAAACCTGAATATACGTGTTATGTGTTTGGTTTTGAGGTGACGCACATGCTAGGTGATGGGCGTGTGAGCGTGCACCGTGTGAACTGTGATTTTCATTTTTTCTATGGTACGGTGCAGTTACCTGAACTTGTCTGAAATTATGAAATCTCTACGTACTAGAGTATCGAGGTATGATTTTGTTAGAAGCCATATCTAGGCTATATGCTTATCCCGTTGGGACCCACTGAGGTCATTTCTGTTGTTGAGTTAATCTGCTTTCATTGCATTACATACTCAGTCATACGCATTCACGTGCATATCATATCTCAGTCTTTGTTGTTATTTATTGATACATCATATCATTATTTTTGGGCTAGTATCATGACATTGTGAGCCCGAGAGACTGGAGAGATTGATGACTGAGTGAGGACGAGGGCCTGGTTGTGAGGGTGATTATGGGATCGGGCTGTACGCCGCAGCGGGTCAGATTGGCTTACTATAGCACGTGAGTTGTCCGTACAGCACATGAGTTGTCCGTACAGCACGTGAGTTATCCGTGCGATTCCAGATATTGAAATTATGGCACGTGAGTTATCCGTGCAGATTATAGCGTTTGGTCTATAGGAGCCCCTCCGGAATCTGCACACCCCCAGTGAGCACAGGTACCTACTGAGTGCGAGTGTTGAGTGCGAGTGCTGAATGCGAGTGCTAAGTGCGAGTGTCGAGTGCCGAGCGCCGAGTGCCGAGTGACTGGGAGGACTGAGTGAATTGATACTTTGTGAGTCTGAATATGATCTTTATCACTGATTTGCATCGCATTTGGCATGCACACTTGACATACAGGCATAGAGATGCATTGTTTCTCATATTGTATAGTATCACGTCATTTATGACTTCTCATACATTTTTACATATGGGCATAGAGAGGCATCTTACACTTGCTATCTAAAAGGAAAATGAAACACCTTATTTATTGTTGAAAGGATTTTTGGGAAAAATCACAGTTTTCAAACTTACTCGTATTCTGGCTTTTTCGGTAAAAGATTTGGGTTTTCACTGAGATACTTGAAAAGAAATGCCTATTTTTCTGGAACTGTGAACGAACTGGGCCTTTTATTTTTGAGATACTCGTTTGTTACTTGTATTATGCTGGTATGAACTGTTGTGGAATATTGGTGTTGGACCGACCTTTTTTCTAGCTCGTCACTATTTTCACCCTAAGGTTAGATTTGTTACTTATTGAGTACATGGGGTCGGTTGTACTCATACTACACTTCTGCACCTTGCGTGCAGATGTTGGCTGCTGATGTTACTATGTTCGATGGGAGCTGGATTTAAAGATGTACCTGTGTCCCCGGTTGTAACTGCCTCTTGTTCGTGGTAGCCTTAGATCTATAAAAATTCAGTTTATGTACTTTTTCAAAGAGACGATGTATTTATTTCATTTCAGCTTTGTTAACTATATTCTTAGAAGCTCATGATATGTACTACCAGTTCTTGGGGAACATATAAGATTCAGATAATTTTTTTACTTAATTACTTTATTAATTATTATTGGAATTGGTTAGTGGTTAACTGGCTTACCTAGCGGGTTGGGTTAGGTGCCATCACAACTAGTTGGATTTTGGGTCGTGACATCCATAATGAAATTGAGATCTTGGAAACCATCTCTAATGTAACTGGCTTGAAAGCCAAGAGTCATGGTATGAAACCCTTTCTTTGTTTCTAGACTTTTCAATTTCTTTTGTCTTTATCCAATCTGGATTTATTTGTTATTTCAAGTCTTTGGCCAAGGAAAGTATACAATCATCGTCTGTCACGACCCAAATCTCACCAAGTCGTGATGGCACCTAACTTAACCCGCTAGGTAAGCCAAACAACATATAACACCACTCAAACGAAAGATCATCAAATAAATAATAAATAAGATTGTGAAAGTCAATATAACTATCCCAAGAACTGGTAGTACAAGTCATAAGCGACTAAGAATATGGATACAATACTGACATGAAGAAATATTACATTATTTATTTAGAATATACATAAACAAAATGCAAGTCATAAAATACCATGAACAGAGTGGCAACTTGTAACTGGAACGTTGGTACATCTTTAATGCTAGCCTTCATCATCCACAACATCTCAGCTCCAAAATTTGCACGCAAGGTGCAGAAGTACAGTATGAGTACAACCAACCCCATGTACCCAATAAGTATCCAGACTAACTTCAACGAAGTAGTGACGAGGTTTAGTCAAAAGATACTCACTTTATATAACCTGTGAAGCTCAATAGCATATACGATAATAGAGAAATATCCAAGAAATAGCCCAAGAACATTGGATACCAACAATAAGGTGTTCAATTCAAGAAGAAGGTAATAAGCATGTTTTTCAAACAATCAGAGCAAAACAGGTACAAGTGCACTACATCCACATTTTAAAATATTTACACTAAGTAACTTAACTTAAATACTTTTAGATGTTCGCAAAGGGATTGTGCATGATAAAGATCTATTTTCCTCAACAATGTTCAATAGAATTTATACAAACACTCTTCAAACAATCAGAGCAAAACTTGTACAAATGCACTAAAATCCGCATTTAAAAATATTTACACTAAGTAACTTAACTTAAGTACTTTTAGATGTTCGCAAAGGTGTTACATCCCGCATTTCATACGTTACAGTTTCGTCGTAAGTTAATCGACGTAAGCTCGGGAATGAGATTATTTTTGAGGTTATAAGTATTTATGTTATTTGTAACAAGTGATAAGTAAGTACCATGAAGTTTAGAGGGTAAACAAATCAAAGAAAATGAGTTTCGTTGAAGATTTTCAATTTGGGGATAAAATACGGTTCAAGCTATAGTACCCCGTGTTTATGGACTAGTGTCATACAATATACCATATGACCATGATAGTAAGGTATATAAAGTATGTTAAAAGTGATTAGTATTTTAAGTAAATTAAGATATTACCTAATTATGTTGGTAATGGGTTAATTATTAATTTTAGTGGGAGATTAACAAGGTAATTAAAAATTGTGGATAAATATTGGGGGGGGGGAACACTACCCCCACATGGCAGCAAGTGAAAAATGGATCAAAGCCCTAATGGTGACTCTTTTTACTAGAGCATAGGTGGCATATTTAGGGAATTTATTGGCTAAGTAATCCTTATCAAGTGGGGCCCAGTACCACTTTGATAAGGAACCTCTCGAATTCATTAAAGAGAGATATCATACGGATTTGCAATAGGAACGTGATTTTCTACAACAAAATTCATATGAGACTACATAATGTAATAGCAACGTGATTTGCAATTCTAAGGGCGCCTGGTATAAACTTTCTCAAGAATATGATACGAATTTTTCCGTACTTCGATCTCGTCGTTACATGTTTTATCGTGATTGACGTGTGTTAGAGGGATTGTCAAGAGAATCGGCTCAGGTATGTTAAGGTTATCCCTTCTTTCCTTTTGGCATGATCCATATGATACAAACAAAACGAGCAAACGCACAACTTTCATAAATGCATCTATTCATAGAAGCACTAGGGGTGCCTATATTATTGATTCCTCATGTGTCTTATTATTATATCTTCTGTTCGTGGGTCTCAGAAAAATACGTAGTTGATAACGTTTATCTGAAAGGCATATTGATCTTATGACATTCCGACAAATCTTATAAACTTACTTCTTATGCATTTCATTCATTTATACATGTACATTGACCCATGACCAGATGTCGTTATATACGCGTATATTATATGTATATGGGATATGGAAAAAGGTTACGGCATTATATACGCATCACCACCTAATCAGTTGGTATATGTGGATGATTTTGCCCACAGAGGCTGAGATGATATGACAGGATGCCCTCAGAGGCTTGATGATGTTATGTACATATATACCTATACATGATACGACATTTATACACACATGCATGACTTTATAAATATTTCAGGATTCACAAAGTTATTTAGACTTACAGGCGGATTCCTTTACTCCATGTTTCTTCTATGTCTTCTATGTACTGATTTTCATGTCTTACATACTCGGTACATTATTTGTACTGATGCCCCTATTTCCTGGAGCCTGCATTTCATGCCTGGAGGTGCAGGTAGACAGGTTGACGTCCCCCTTTTTAAGATCCTTGATCAGCGAGAGTTGGTGTGCTCCACTTGATCCGGAGTTGTTATTAGTTTTTATACGCTATTTTTGTATGTAGATATGAGTACGACGGGGCCTAGTCCCATCATTTATATAGTTTTACACTCTATTAGAGGTCTGTAGACAGTCATGTATAGTTGGATAGTATGTGGCCTTGTCGGCTTCTAGTTTTGGATATATAGTTGTCTATAGCAGCCTTGTCGACTCGCCCCTACTGTATTCCGTGTGTATATGTATATATATCTTTTGGACATGTTTTCCTCACGTATGTTATTCACCTGATTCAGCATTTTATTGACATATGTTATTCTTTACCTACCCTTAATTCATGTTTATATCTTAGACGCATGCTTAGGGGTGTTTGACAGGCAAGACTCGGGCACTCGTCATGGCCCATCGGTTTGGGTCGTGACAAAAGTGGTATCAGAGTAGTTCTGTCCTAGGGTTGTCTACAGACCGTATCTAGTTGAGTCTTGTTTATGGGTGTGTTGTGCACCACACTTATAGACATGAGGCTATAGGATATTTAGGATGGTTACTTTTCTTTCTAATCTAGATTGTGCGATAGAACTGAGTCGTAAGTATTCACTCCTAATCTTTACCTTATTTATGTTATTAGTGATGCCTATTATTACTAGATGACATGCGCCAGCCACGAGCACGGGTCAGAAGGCTACGAAAGTATTAAAAGGAGATATAAGCTACACTATGGAGTCAGACCCATCAGAGATCATGGGTTCTATGAAGGAGGATCCATATGAGTCATACGTTCGAGTAGTTTCGATTTCGCTGGTAACATATGGGGTGAGAGGAGTTTCGACCTCACCAAGGCCCTTAGTTTCATTAACAGGGCCCGTTGATCAGGGTATAAGGGGAGTGGTACATGGATTGGCACAATCAAATTCCCCTCAGGCTCAAAACTATGTCAAGGTATTTACAGACACCAGCTCTTCTGAGGTTCCAGATAGTCCACAATCTTGGGAGTCCGTCAATCAAGGTTCGTCTGTGTATGTCATGGGCTATGCAGAGGAAGATGAGAGTAGTCGGGCCAAGAGAAGGAAGGTAGCTGATAAGGATATGAAGATTCCGCTTCGAAGTGTGTCTGATCGAGGCTCTCATATAGGATGAGGCAAGGACCCTCTACTGTAGGCTGCCTCCAGATATCAACTTTTGGTTAGTGAGCTCCACTTCTTCCTGAAGAATTACCAAGTCAGGGTTATGTATATGTTAGGTTATTTTATGAGGACGTTGGGAGCCCTGTACCGACTTATATATATTATGGTCATGCTTTCTTAGAGGTTTTGCAGACAGTATCCTATGTATAGTTTTGGGTATGACATGTCTACGGCCTTGTCGGCCCCTATGTATCTATATAAACCTTTTCTTTTGAATTAGTTATGCGAGTTAAGTTCTAATATTATTACTTATATATATATATGTGGCATGTAATGACCCGTGATAAGTTTGTGTGTGTGTGTGTGTGTGTGTGTGTGTGTGTGTATGTGTGTGGCCTGTAATGGCCCGTGATAAGTTTGATAATAAACAAGGATAAGGTACGTGGCGCTCAATTGAGTTGGCAGGTGAATAAGGTGACGATCAAGAATAAGTACCCGCTCCCGAGGATCGATGATTTATTTGTTCAGTTGCACGGTGCCAAGTGTTTATCAAAGGTAGACTTGAGGTCCGGGTACCATCAAGTAAGGGTTAAGGAGAAAGATATTCCAAAGACAGCATTCAGGACCAGATACGGGCACTTTGAGTTTCGTGTTATGTCATTCAGTTTGACCAATGCCCCAGTAGTATTCATGGATTTAATGAATCGTGTGTTCAGACCCTTTCTAGATCTGTTCGTATTTGTATTTATTGATGATATATTGGTGTACTCCTGTTCAGAGGTTGAGCATGCATATCATTTGCGTACAGTGCTTAGAGTTTTACAAAATGAGATGTTGTACGCAAAACTCTCTAAATGTGAATTCTGGTTGAATTCTGTAGCTTTTCTTGGGTATATTATTTCAGGTGAAGGTATCCAGGTTGATACACAAAAGATTGAAGCAGTAAAGACTTGGCCTAGACCCATGACACCGACGTAGGTTCGTAGCTTTCTCGGTTTGTCCGGTTATTACATGAGATTTGTAGAGGAATTTTCTTCTCTTTCAACACCATTGACAAAGTTGACTCAGAAGGGAGCTAAGTTTCAGTGGACCGATGCTTGCGAACAGAGTTTCCAGGCATTGAAGGACAGATTAACTTCAACACCGGTTCTAACACTCCTAGAGGGAACCGATGGTTATGCTATCTATTGTGATGCTTCACGCATTGGATTGGGTTGTGTTCTGATGTAGCATGGTAAAGTTGTAGCTTATACTTCTAGACAACTAAGAAAGCACGAGAAGAATTACCCGACTAACGATTTAGAGTTAGTCGCGGTGATTCATACACTAAAGATATGGAGGCACTATTTGTATGGCATTCATGTTGATATCTATACAGATCATAAAAGCCTTCAGTATATCTTTCAAGCAAAAAGAATTGAATTTATGTCAGAGGAGATGGTTGGAGCTACTAAAAGACTATGACGTTGATATTTTATACCATCCGGAGAAGACGAATGTAGTAGCCGACGCCCTCAGCGGTAGATCTATGGGTAGCATATCATATTTACAACCAGAGAAGCGTGGGATAGCCCATGACATTCATCAGCTAGCTAGTCTTGGAGTTCGATTACTGGACTCAGGTGATGCCGAAGTTACTATTCTGTACACGGCAACATCCTCTGTAGTAACTGAAGTGAAGGAACGCCAGTACGAGGATCTTGTGTTAGATCATTACAGGGATACAACCCCTCAAAATGAGAAGAAACCATTTGAGATCACAACAGATGGAGTCCTTAGATATCGAGGATGATTATGTATCCCTAATGTTGTAGGGCTACACCGGCAGGTTATGGGTGAGACTCACTATTATCGTTATTCTGTCCATTCAGGAGCAACAAAGATGTATCATGATATCAGGGGAAATATATTGGTGGGACAGAATGAAAAAGGATATAGCGGAGTTTATTGCTCAGTGCCCTAACAGTCAGCAGGTTAAGATTGAGCATCAAAAACCCGGTAGATTATTACAGGCTATAGAGATTCTAACTTGGAAGTGGGAAGTAATTAATATGGATTTCATTGTAGGCTTACCTTGTACCCAGCGTAAGTTCGATTCTATATGGGTGATTGTTGATAGACTTACCAAATCATCCCATTTTCTACCTGTTAGGACTACATATTCCGCAGAGGATTATGCAAGGCTTTACATTAAGGAGATAGTACGACTCCATGGTGTCCCTATATCTATTATCTCGGATAGAGGTGCTCAGTTTATAGCCAATTTCTGGAGGTCCTTTCAAAAAGGATTGGGAACTTAGGTAAGTCTTAATACAACATTTCATCCCCAGACAGACAGACAGGCTGAGCGTACTATTCAGACACTGGAAGATATGTTACGGGCTTGTGTGATAGACTTCAAGAGTAGCTGGGATGATCATATGCCGCTTACTGAGTTCGCATATAATAATAGCTATCTATCATTCCAGTATTCAGATGGCTTCATATGAAGCTCCTTATGGACGGAAATGTAGGTCGCCTATAGGATGGTTCGATGTTAGGGAAACTAAGTTAGTAGGACCAGATTTGGTACAATAGGCAATCGAGAAGATTAAGCTTATACAGGAAAGGCTATTAGCAGCTCAAAGTCGTCAGAAGTCTTATGCGGATAATAGACGACGAGACTTGAAGTTTCATGTTGACGATTGGGTATTCCTAAAGGTATAGCCGATGAAAGGTGTTATGAGGTTTGGTAAGAAAGGAAAACTTAGCCCTCGGTACATTGGACCATATAAGATCATACGCAAGGTAGGCCAGGTAGCGTATGAGTTAGACTTGTCTTCTGACTTGGAGTCTGTACATCCATTATTTCATGTATCTATGCTCCGTAAATGTATCGGAGATCCTTCTAGAATCGTGCCAGTTGATGATGTTCAGGTCACATAGAATTTATCATGCGAGGAAACTCCCATTGCTATACTAGATAGATAGGTTCGGAGATTGAGGACTAAAGACGTAGCTTCGGTGAAAGTACTTTGGAGAAATAATAATGTGGAAGAAATGACTTGGGAAGCTGTATAATACATGAAGTCTAGGTATCCTCACTTATTTCCGCTTCCAGAGGAGGATCCGACTGAGACATCACAGCCTTAAGGTGCGTGTATGGATTCTTGTGTTAGTTATTGTCATTGGTCGTGTGAGGCTATTGTCGTTAATGATGATTGTGGCCCTATGTGGCATTGGATTATTGAGTTTTCTACAGGAAGGGTTGGTAGTAGTACTGTTACAAAGGCGACTCTGCCAAAACTATATATAGATCCAGGGGAGTTAAACATTCAAGGACGAATGTTTCTAAGGGGGGAAGGATGTTACACCCGCATTTCGTACGTTAAAGTTTCGCCGTAAGCTAATCGACATAAGCTCGGGAATGAGATTATTTTTGAGGTTATAAATATTTATGTTATTTGTAACAAGTGATAAGTAAGTACCGTGAAGGTTAGAGGGTAAACAAATCAAAGAAAAGGAGTTTCGTTGAAGATTGTCAATTTGGAGATAAAATACGGTCCAAGCTATAATACCCCATGTTTATAGACTAGTGCCATACAAGGTACCACATGACCATGATAGTAAGGTATATAAAGTATGTTAAAAGTGATTAATATTTTAAGTAAATTAAGATATTACCTAATTATGTTGGTAATGGGTTAATTATTGATTTTAGTGGGAGATTAATAAGGTAATTAGAAATTGTGGATAAATATTGGGGGGGCAACACTACCCCCACGTGGCAGCAAGTGAAAAATGGATCAAAGCCCAAATGGTGACTCTTTTGGCTAGAGCATAGGTGGCATATCTAGGAAATTTGTTGGCTAAGTAATCCTTATCAAGTGGGGACCACAACCACTATGATAAGGAACCTCTCTAATTCATTAAAGAGCGATATCATACGGATTTGCAATAGCAACGTGATTTGCTACAACAAAATTCATACGAGACTACATAATGTAATAGTAATGTGATTTGCAATTCTAAGGGAGCCCGGTATAACCTTTCTCAAGAATATCATACGAATTTTTTCCTACTTCGATCTCGCCATTACGTGTTTTATCGCGATTGACGTGTGTTAGAGACATTATCAAGAAAATCGGCCCAGGTATGTTAAGGCTATCCCTTCTTTCCTTTTGGCATGATCCATATGATACAAATGAAACGAGCAAATGCACAACTTTCATAAATGCCTCTATTCATAGAAGCACTAGGGGTGCCTATGTTCTTGATTCCCCACGTGTCTTATTATTATATCTTTTGTTCATGGGTCTCAGAAAATTACGTAGTTGATAAAGTTTATCCGAAAAGCATATTGATCTTATGGCATTCCGAGTAATCTTATAAACTTACTTCTTATGAATTTCATTCATTTATACATGTACATTAACTCATGATCAGATGGCGTTATATACGTGTATATTATATGTATATGGAATATGGGAAAAGGTTACAGCGTTATATATGCACCACCACCTGATCAATTGGTATATGTTGATGATTTTGCCCACAGAGGCCGAAATCATATGACGGGATGCCCTCAGAGGCTTGATGATGTTATGTACCCATATACATATGCATGATATGACATTTATATGCACATGCATGACTTTATAAATATTTCAGGATTCACAAAGTTATTTAGACTTACAGGCGGATTCCTTTACTCCATGTTTCTTCTATGTCTTTTATGTACTGGTTTTCATGCCTTACATACTCGGTACATTATTTATACTGACGCCTCTATTTCCCGGGGCCTGCGTGACATGCCCGCACATGCAGGTTGACAGGATGAAAGTCCCCCTTTTTAGGATCCTTGATCAGCGAGAGTTGGTGTGCTCCACTTGATCTAGAGCTGATATTAGTTTTAGTACGCTATTTTTGTATATAGATATGGATACGACGGGGCCTAGTCCCGTCCTTTATACAGTTGTACACTCTATTATAGGTCTGTAGACAGTCATGTGTAGTTGGATAGTATGTGGCCTTGTTGGCTTCCAGTTTTGGATATATAGTTGTCTATAGCAGCCTTGTCGGCTCGCCCTACCGTATTCCACATGTATATGTATATATGTCTTTTGGACATATTTTTGTCACGTATGTTATCCACATGATTTAGTAGTTCATTGACAAATGTTATTCATGACCTACCCTTAATTCATGTTTTTATCTTAGACGTATTCTTAGGGGTGTTCGACAGGTAGGCTCGGGCACTCGTCATGGCCCATCGGTTTGGGTCGTGACAAAAAGTCAGTATGAAGCTCCTGTCGGATTGTGTATGCACTTGAAGTGCAAGTATTATAGTAAATATTTAAGATGTAGACTTTGCATGCACCTCAAATCTGACACTCCCCAGGCGTCCAATAATCTGCTAACAATGTCACGACCCAAACCGATGGGCCGCGACGGGTACCCGGTACCTTACTTAACCGATTACCAACATAACGTATTTTTTCATGTCATACTATCATAGATAACTGAGCCAGAAGGCTGTCGTGAGATAAGTAGAATACAACATGTAATACCAACTTATACATAAGACATACGGGCCTATAAGACCAAAATAACCACTCGTACACTGAACATAGGCCGACAAGGCCATACAATCTTTTACGTACATGACACCTATCTACAACTCTCTAAGGATACATAATTTTCATAAAGATTGGGAGAGAGTCCCGCCATACCAAACAATACACGTCTAAATCATACTGACCAAACAAGCAACTCCGGAGCAAATGGAGCGCACCAACATCTTCCGCTGAGCTGATAGCCTACTTGGAGGACTCTCGACCTGTCTGTCGGGACCTTCGGCCATGAAACGCAGCGTCCCCAGGCAAAAGGGACGTCAGTACAAATAATGTACCGAGTATGTAAGGAATGAAAATCAGTAAATAATAGACATGAGACAAATATGGAGTAAAAGACTCGACATGTACGTTTGCATAGCTCTGTGAGTCATTTTATTTTTATAATGTCATGCATATGCATATAAATATCATACCATGCATAGGTATATGTGTTCATAACATCATCAAGCCTCTGAGGGCATCCCATCATATCATTTCGGCTACTGTGGACAAATCATCAACGTATACCAGCTGATCAGGCGGTGGTGCGTATATAACGTCGTAACCTTTTCCCATATCCCATATACATATATATACATATAATTACATGTATAAATGAATGCAATGCATATATATATATATACACGCTTATATAACGCCATCTGGTCATGGATCAATGTACATGTATAAATGCATGAAATTCATAAGAATTACGTTCATAAGATTTCTTAGATTGTCATAAAATCAATATGCCTTACGGATAAACTTTATCAAATACTTATTTTTTTGAGATCCATGAACAGAAGATACAATAATAATTCGCATGGGGAATCAATAACATAGACACCCCTAATACTTCTATGAATAGATTCATTTATGGAAGTTGTGCATTTGCTCGTTTCGTTCGTGTCGTATAGATCATGCCAAAAAGAAAGAAGGGATAGCCTTAACATACCTGGAGTAGGGAAAATCCGTATGATATTCTTGAAAAAGGTTGTACCGTACTCCCTTAGAATCGCAAAATTTCACGTTGCTAATGTGCTAAGAAATCTCGTTGGATTTCTCTTGTAGGAATTGGTTGAAGATTTGTAAGAAATCTCATTGAAGCCAAAATAATCGTTGGAATTGTTCTTGTTGGATTGAGATAAATGTCCCTTTTTAAATGTTGGAATTAGGAACAAAAGTTATAAGATTACCTTTGATTATTTTAAGGCCAAAATATTGATGCTCAAAATGCCAAACTTCTAATATCTTTTACGTAAGTGTCATGTGTATGACCTTTTAAATGGACACCTTTCATTCTAAGCTATGAGTCACTTGATGTGAAAGGGGGGGCTGCCACCTCATGCCCTTTAATACTTATCCAATATATCCCCAATTAATTAGGTAATATCCCATTACCCAATAATTAACCAATTACCCACATAATTGAATTATCTCAACTTACTTAAAATACTACTCACTTTTAATACACTTTATACACCTTACTATCATGTCCATGTGGTACCTTGTATGATACTAGTCCATAAATACCGGATATTTTAGCTCGGGCTGTGTTTTGTCCCAAAATGTCAAACTTCGACGAAATTCATTTTCTTCGATTTGCTTACCATCTCACCTTCACGAATTTACTCATCACTTATTTGAAATAGCATAATGCTTATAATCTCAAAATAATCTCATTCCTGAACTTATGTCGATTAACTTACGATGAAACTTTAACGTACGAAAATGCGGGATGTAACATCTCATTTTCGATCTTTTATCAATTTACTTATATCGTACTTTCACGTACGAAAACATTGGGTGTAACATCATTCCCCCCTTTGGAACATTCGTCCGCGAATGTTGACTGATGCACTCATCATTGTCGTAACCCATAGCTCTTGCGAATACGTCAATACTCTTCTTGCCATTTAGGCAACTGTTCTTTGAATAAATCCAAAGGTCAGGGCATTCCCCCCTTTAGGCCTCTTTCTCACACAACGGTGTGTGATCAAAATTCTTCCAATCTCGTAACTCTTGCTACCTTTTGTCATGCAACTTGTATGACTTTTTCCTTTTGTGTGCACCTATGTGACTCTTCTCTCCTTTTCCTCCAATTTTTAGTCAATCTCTAGGCCTCACTTTGTAAGCATATACAGAGCTTGATAAGATATCTCTCTGGGCATCTATAGGTATACTAAAGTTTTTTTGCTTGATACTTTGTTGAACTTACGAATATTGCTATATCTTATTTCATAAACCCGGTTATCCATTCGTATGACTTTACTGCATCTAGGTAGGTCATACTATACCATAACTCTTACTTCGATTTATCGTTACTGAGGTCTGCTACCGAACTCCAGGTTACTTTCGTTGCTTATCCCATATGTATAAATCTAAGTCCTTTAATGCTTCCTCATTATTGTTCATCTTAAGAATGGCGGCCTAGTCTCATCTCATACTTTGTGACTTTTGTCCATCTATTGTTGATTCACCTCAATAGTGATCTACAATATACCACTGATAACTTAAAACTTCTTACGTAATACCTTGCCACTAGGGTTTACGTTGCATCGAGGAATATTTAAAGTGGTTTTCCTGATCCACCTGGGAGCGATACGATACTATACTTCCATAATCGTATTTCATAGCATCCCAATGTGATTTACATTACATAGGTATTTTAATCCTGTATAATTCATGAAATCCTCTTCAAGTCATTACTCAATCAAAGGCCAAACGCCATCCTTTATCTATTACAATCACACCCTCATTCCACTATCAGGGCAGCATTCCATCTCTTTTAAATGCTACTAGTCTTAGACTCCTTTGAGTTCATTCAGGCTATACTGAGCTTTCTATAACTTAGAGAAACCATCAGCTCTTTTTGTTTTCATGGGCTTAATCCCGAGGACTTATCCATTCTCGTCACCTTCTCACTCGCCCTTTCGTATCCTTATTCCTATATTCCTAAAACCTTGTCGTTTTACCATACTTTAGCTTGCGACCTACATATATTCGTTTATACTACTCGCAACCTTCCTTCAACTTTCTTGCACCACAGATTTCCTTGTGTTATTCTGGAACATCAAGCGAGATATCGCATCGTCTCTAACTCTTCTTCACTCTCTTAACTAGACTTCTCGATACCTAGAAACCATAGGCTGGAAGGTATGCCACTGACGATGCTGCTATCATTCCTGGATACTGAATCCCAACGCTTCTAGCCTTCTATCTGAAGTATGGACTATTCACAACCTTCCTTTACCTTACTTGCCTTAAAATCTCGCATCAAATATTTTATCTCTTTCATAACCTTCCTTCCACATAGGTATAATTCACATCCACAACTTGAAGCTCTATTATAATACTTGCACCTTTGGTGCATACCCAATCCGGTGAGAGCTTCATACTGACTTTTTATGAGACTGGTACTCTTCTGACTGGCTTTATCGTAGAGCTATTATGGAATATGGCTATTGCACTATCTCTTTTGTACCTCTGATATTTAAGAGTGATCCTACAATGTTCTCAATCGCGAGGTCTATAATTTTCTGGGTCCAATAATCAGACTCCGGATTTATTTAGTTGATGTAACTCTTTAGTTTCTCCTTCCTTCTGATCAGCCTTTATGTAGTATTAAGCTATCTTCTGATCTGTGGCTCCTGGTATGAGTTATTACTTTAGCCTTTCATAGACGCTATGGAATATCCGTGATACCATCATTTAACAATTTAACCGCTTGTCTATGACCTGGACTCAATTCTTTCTTTTAACTTATACCAGAGTATTCTAAGACTGTATGATTGTCAACATATATGTTGCATGGGTAATACTCTTAAATCTTGAGTTCATTCATAACGTAACTCACTCTGGATCATTAATCGAATAATTCCTTTCATTCTTTTTCACCTTCTTTAAACGTAAGATATTACCTTTTCTGGTCTTTCTGCCCCCTTGTTACGTGCATACTTAGCTTATCTCAGTTCCCACGCATGTCGAAATTTTCGTGCAACTCATATGATCTCGAATATTACTTTTGACTTTACTTCCCGTTCATTAGCCACGGTAGGTGACACTTTCCTATAGAGTGCATAAATGTTGTTGTGAGACTGTTGTTACAAGACCATTTCCTCTTTAGGTCACTGTGCTTAGGTTGAAGCCTTCTTCCATATTTCCTCAGCTAGTCTTTCATTGTAGTACTTAGGGAAGACCCTCTGACTCTTGTAAATCCGCGAGCTTATTATATCGTATTCCCGATAGAATTTTTGATGTTCATACTTACCTATAATTATCCTTAGTTACTCACCTCCATGCTCATGTGCTCTTACGGTTGCTTCTGAACTGTAGTTTTGACTGTCTTCCCAGTGGGACTCTCTTTTATTTTCGTAACACTCATACGGTACCTTTAACTACCCCACTCCTATCTGAATATTTCTCAAGGGTCACGATGTCATATCTACGAGACTGAATTCCCCATGTTGGGGTTCACTATGTTCATCTTGCACGATCTGTTGATTCGTCTGTAGCCTCTTGTCTAGCCACAACTAGGCTTTTCCTGAATCAAATGCTAACTATTCGTTGGCCCATTCTCATATCAATATTCCGCGTAATCTTTCTTAGGTTATTTCCTTTGTCTTAATCGCACTGGCTCCTTATTTATCAATAACATCCCGGGCAAGAACCCTGATATCTTTTCCTTGACGTCGTGCTTGCATAATATTCTGGAATCGTAACATATCTATAGGATTTGGATAAGTGCAATCTCCTTCCTTTCTCATTTTTATTGCATTTTTCCTTTACCGTGTCATAGTTACTAGAACCACTTAATTATGACTTAATGCCATATCACTCCATATTCCGCCCTTTAGGGGAGTACTAACACTTAGTGTTACGATGATCTACGTATAGATGTTTTACCTTCTCATCTTTGGTACCTTTTCACATCATCGATGATCCTTACTCGCCTCGCGGTAATCTTTCTGTACCAAGGATAATGAAATTCCTCACTTGCGAGGGTGACACTTAATGTAACTGGCACATACAGTCCCTTAAGCTTAACTTTACTCACCTTGCTTTCTTTAGGGAAGCGTCTTCCTAAATGACCTTTAAAGGGTATTCTTCTGTCGTTCATTCTATTATCGCCGGGACGCAATCTCTGAAATTCTCATGATGCTGACTATTACTCAGTCCCTAGTTCATTCTTAGTTTATCTTGTTCATCAGTTCATGCTGATTTCTTATTACTCTGGGGTCTAACTTTTCCTTTTGGTAGTCGCATTGTAGTCACGAACTTATTTCTCGAAATGAGGATATGACTTTATGGCCTATATTCTTTTGTTGTCTCAAGGCCTCTCACCTATCGTCTTTTCCTTCACTTGACTATAGATTATATAATACTGTCATCTTTTTGATCTACCATTGTCATACATGTATCACATCTTACTCATAATGCTTCATTAACTCTCTTCTTATTCTCCTCTAACATTTATGTCTATCACTTTATTCTGAAAACTCAAACAAGACATTCTTTTGCTTTTAGCTCCCCTTGCCCCATCTACTGGCTCTTTGGGTTGCCTAACATTCTTTATCCACTAGGGACGGGAGCTATACTAAGGTAATATTTATCCTTTCAAGGCTTCCAGTGCCTATCTTTATAGTACTCATATCTAACTGTACTATTTTAGAGTGCACCATCTGGGTGTCTCACAAGGAGATCTATTACCACATTTGCAATATCTTTCGAAAATGTCAACTAACACAAACAATATATTCACCATTTTGGGTTACTCTAACCCCAGCGGGATCCTGATATCCCGTCCTTCTCTTAAACTACACCTGTTAGCCCTCATAGGGCATAACTGAAATGGGTGTGACCAATTGTATATATCTCTGTTACTGTTGAAAGTAACCCAAAAGGCTTATATTCTTCTGCTTGAATTTTAAATAATGATAATCTTCACTAACTGGGTACCTCGTACCCTTCTTCATCTTGCTTCTTTTATTCGTTGAAGCTTGTATCTACCTTCTGAATCTCTCATTGTCTTTCACCATAGGGGTGGATAGATATTCTTACCTTAAGGCTTCTTATCAAGAGGCTTTCATGTCTTAGTACACACATGATCTACTGAAGACCTTATATTTATTCATCATAAGCATCATGAAAAATCGAGTTCCTCTGACTCAACTCTTCAATAACCACATTCAATCTCTTACCAACTATCTTTCTGGATGTAGGTATCGTCGTATTACGAATAGAATTTAGGAATTTGAATTCTTATAGGTGAGCTCTACCACACGATCTAGAGTAAGAAGAAAGAGTGAAAGTCCTAAATTCCCTGTAGCCTCCTGCTTATAAGTGTGGTGCACAACACACCCATAAACAAGACTCTACTAGACACGGCTTGTAGACTCCCTAGGAAAGAACTGCTCTGATACCACTTTTGTCACGATCCAAACCGATGGGCCGCGACGGGAACCCGATACCTTACTTAACCGAGTACCAACATAACGTATCTTTTCATGTCATACTATCATATATAACTAAGCCGTAAGGCTGCCATGAGATAAGTAGAATACAACATGTAATACCAACTTATGCATAAGACATACGGGCTATAAGACCAAAATAACCACCCGTACACTGAACATAGGCCGACAAGGCCATACAATCTTTTACGTACATGACATCTGTCTACGAGCCTCTAAGGATACATAATTTTCATAAAGGTCGGGACAGAATCCCTCCATAACAAACAATACACGTCTAAATCATACTGACCAAACAAGCAACTCCAGAGTAAATGGAGCGCACCAACATTTTTCGCTAAGATGATAGCCTACTTGGAGGACTCTCGACCTGTCTATCGGGACCTGCAGGCATGAAACGCAGCGTCCCTTGGCAAAAGGGATATCAATACAAATAATATACCGAGTATGTAAGGAATGAAAATCAGTAAATAATAGACATGAGAGAAACATGGAGTAAAAGACTCGACATGTACGTTTGCATAGCTCTGTGAATCATTTCATTTTTATAATGTCATGCATATGCATATAAATGTCATACCATGCATAGGTATATGCGTTCATAACATCATCAAGCCTCTGAAGGCATCCCATCATATCATTTCGGCCACTGTGGGCAAATCATCAACGTATACCAGCTGATCAGGTGGTGGTGCGTATATAACGCCGTAACCTTTTTCCATATCCCATATACATATAATATACATATATACGCGTATATAACACCATCTGGTCAGGGGTCAATGTACATGTATAAATGCATTAAGTGCATAAAAATTACGTTCATAAGATTTCTTGGATTGTCATAAAATCAATATGTCTTTCGGATAAACTTTATAAAATACGTATTTTTCTGAGACCCATAAACAGAAGATACAATAATAATTCGCATGGGGAATCAATAACATAGACACCCCTAATACTTCTATGAATAGAGTCTTTTATGGAAGTTATGTATTTGCTCGTTTCGTTCGTGTCGTATAGATCATGCCAAAAAGAAAGAAGGGATAGCCTTAACATACTTGGAGTAGGGAAAAATCTGTAAGATATTCTTGGAAAATGTTGTACCGTACTCCCTTAGAATCGCAAAATTTCACGTTGCTAATGTGCTAAGAAATCTCGTTGGATTTCTTTTGGAGGAATTGGTTGAAGATTTGTAAGAAATCTCGTTGAAGCCAAAATAATCGTTGGAATTGTTCTTGTTGGATTGAGATAAATGTCCGTTTTTTAAATGTTGGAATTAGGAACAAAAGTTATAAGATTACCTTTGATTATTTTAAAGCCAAAAAAATGATGCTCAAAATACTAAACTTCTAATATCTTTTATGTAAGTGTCATGTGTATGACCTTTTAAATGGCCACCTTTCATTCTAAGCTATGAGTCACTTGATGTGAAAGGGGGGGCTGCCACCTCATGTCCTTTAATACTTATCCAATATATCTCCAATTAATTAGGTAATATCTCATTACCCAATAATTAATCAATTACCCACATAATTGAATTATCTCAACTTACTTAAAATACTATTCATTTTTAATATACTTTATACACCTTACTATCATGTCCATGTGGTACCTTGTATGATACTAGTCCATAAATACCTGATATTTTAGCTCGGGCCGTGTTTTGTCCCAAAATGTCAAACTTCGATGAAATATATTTTTTTCGATTTGCTTACCCTCTCACATTCACAAATTTACTCGTCACTTGTTTGAAATAGCATAATGCTTATAATCTCAAAATAATCACATTCCTGAACTTACGTCGATTAACTTACGACGAAACTTTAACGTACGAAAATACGGGATGTAACATCTCATTTCCGAGCTTTCATCAATTTACTTATATCGTACTTTCACGTACGAAAATATAGAGTGTAACAAACAAGTCCATCGTCATGGGAATCCATCGTACCAGATCATTATCGGTATCATAACAATACGCACGACAGAAAATGTTATGCCATAACCATCTCAATATCAATCCGCTAATAGTGTCCTAATTACATCAATTCGTATAAGACTTCCATTTCTAAGGATGTGTGCATATGCTTCAGAGATACTCATTAAGATGCACAAGAACGTAATAAATTAAGATGCGGAGATATACGCATGTACGCATGAGATGATCTCTAAGCATTATGTATTCATGTGTGCAACGTATGTTGACCGTTCCAACATGTAATCCATCATGCAAATAAACTTCAATTTTGAATAAAGCATCAACGTCTAGAAATGGTCTCTGATAGAAACAAAAAAGTACAAGTAGTCATACAACAGTTCAAGACATATTGCAAGAATTACATGTGCGAATGTGTGTTCATAATATAAAGTGTGACTCCGGCTAGATCAAATATATTAACAATTCTCAAGAATAGCCCATCAAGCTCAAATAAGATATCTTAAGCTAAAACAAGATCTATAGCATGAATAATTGTGCCCACATAGTCATGAAAGCAACAATACATAAGTCAAGAAGAATACATAATCCAACAAGGCATAAAGAAAACTAGAATCTACCCAAAATATGGTATAACCTCGGTATCCGTATATACGTTTTTCACCTCGTATATATACCACCCCTAAAACACATAGCACGTAGCAAATAATTTTATTTTTAGCAAAAGAATTTCCTCAAGTCGAGGTTAAGCAAGATACTTACCTTATCTGGTCTAGTAATTTAACCCTAAATCATATCTTTCCTTTGTCCTTAAGCTTCAATTACCAAAAACCTAGCCAAATATCATTCACCAAAGTCAAACAATGCTAAAAGAAGCAATTTCAACCATTAAAGCTTCGATCGTTGAAGAAATTCCCAAAATTCAATAAAAGTCAACCATGCCCTACATGGTCAAAATCCGCAACAAAAACCAAATTCCAATGACCCATAACCCCACATGTCCAAATATGTAATTAGTTTCCAAATTCGAGTCCAAATAGGCATTCAAAATCTTAAAATACACATTCTTATCTTTCAAGCCGAAATCCTCTTTTCTTCTTTTAAATTCCTTAATTTAGGGCAAATATTAATGATATATTTAAGTAGAAATCATAAACCTAAGTTAGAATGCCCTACTTCAATGATGTAGATGAAATCTCCTAAAAAAATCTCCCAAATCCGAGTTGTGTAGCGCCCAAAATGATAAAATAAGTTCTATGCACGAAATGGGGGTTAAATAGGCCAAAAAAGATGAAGTTTTCAGAACTGGGAGCGTGCCATAATCCGCGCCTCATGGTCATACTATATCATATGATATTACTCAAGGTCTCAAATCACATAATGGAATTCCATGACTCAAAACGACCATCGAGTTGTTACATTCTCACCCACTTAAACATATGTTCGTCCTTGAACGTACCAAGAATCATCCCAAAGCCATTCAATAGCTGCTTAAACTCATCATACACATACCCATGGATGATCTCATGTTATCTCCATCCATGTAAATCTATTAACGCATATTGACTGAAGATTTCTCCTTCAACCTTAGCTTATGAGCCTTTAAACCCAACTTCAACATTCGGATCTTCCTCCAAGATTCGATTCTTATATATGTTCAGTTTATCAATATCAACAACCTGTATCGAATTATAAATGAACTTCCAAGATATAATTACATGATGTACCCCATAACTCATATACACATAATAATATCTTGTAACTGCAACACCTATTAATTACAAAACTCGGTATCAGTAAAATACCTCATCTCAAATAAATCCTTGTTCCAAGCCTTCACTACTGCTAATGATGAAGGAAACTTGTAAAAACTCATAATCACCCATCACATCAAGAAGTCATAGATTCCTCTCGCCTAGTAAGAACCATTGCCTGTTTTAGGCTTCCTGAAAGTATTCCCTTTCAAATATACCTTATCCAAATTCGACCCTGCTAATTCCAGGTCCATAAACTTTGTCTCATGTAGTACAAATGCTCATCCAACAAGTCACACCAAATTCCACATGGAACTTTACATGGTTTGCACCATATAATCAATAACTCAAATATGACAAATCTGTAGAAAAGCAACTTATCATTCAATGACTTCCCAGTACCTGTAGTGCTATTTCATAACAAGTCTATGAGTATCTATATAACTTATTCCATTTATTCATTATGCCACAATTAAGAAAACTCAACAAAACTCAAACTGAAATACTTGTCATAATCGCTACCATCACACGGTGGGCTGCCACTCTAACAAATCCAATGGTAGAAAGTCTCCCATATAACTATAACTCTTTCTGAATGACATACCCATATAACACCTCACGTTATATAAAACAATCTAACCCGCCGTAGAATACACATCATCAACACTCCTATCAGTAGACATCCAATTGATTTCACATTCTTCTGAATTAGTAATAGGCCTCCCATAAGCTATTAAGGACCCATTCTAACTTCCTTTCATTGACACATAAGTAAATTCTAAACCTCCGGCCTCAACTGCAAATATATATATATACTTGCAACCCATTATCAACCCAATGGCCAACTACACCATTCGTGATCAACTACAACCTCATAAAAATGCATCGAATATACAAATTCTTGAGTCTCTAAAGTCCTTACTTAACTTGTTCATCATCCTAACACATGAAAATAGATCATGTTACCTCTCGAACCTTTCTCCTCAAACCAAGACCTCCAAGAAAGGTAGATCACTACACATCACATACCATAAACCACATCCTCTAACAAGCACAAATCTTCTAAGCCGTCCATCCAGGATACGCACAACCAGCTATCTAACCATTAATATACTTTCATTGTCCACCACCAAGGAGATAGTTTCACATTTAGGAATCCAATCTCTATACCTCAAAAGTGTGAGATTCCTCCTCCTAGTGAATATTCCTACTCAACCACAACCCTAAAGTCACGCCTGCAAGTTGCTCGAATGTATGTTTCCATCATTCTTTCCATGTCAAGCAACTAAAATCTGAACCTCAACAATTGACTATCATACAAATGCCATAGCTTTCAATTGAATTTTCCACAGACCCCATCTGTAAGCATCCTCTACAACACATTCCCCTTCTTGGTGATACTGAAATCCATAGCACTATGCTTCTTAAGAAACTCTTATCATCTGCGCAATCTTTGATCCTAATCCTCCTGCCTGAAGATGAACCGCAAATTCGCAAAGCAACCCAAACCTTACACAACTCACCACATCCATCATGATGCCATATATAAGTACAATAATCCCATTATCTTTCCAAATCACAAGTAAGATAGTCCTCAAGCTCTTAGAAACCCACTTACATAATAATCAACCATAGAAACTGAGTCTTTCTAAGTCAACCAAATTACGCAGACTGCCAAATCCCAAAGTCCTACCACACAAGTACATGAATTCCCTATCATATATCAAAGTAACCGATCATTTCTCTAACCATGCTGATCCAAGCCATGTTATGTTAACTTCTTCAGATTACTCTAGACCTGCCTTCAAGGCATCACTTTCCTTTTCCATTATACTGTGGTCCTCAACCAAAACTTATCCCAAGTGATCTCAACATAAAACTACATCATCCTAAGATCCGTAAGCCACTTTATTCCTTTCCATGCGTCCAAAAGTAACTCAATTGAAACGTCTGATCTAAAGACTCCTTCAATGAATCTGAAATTGTTCCTTTCATATCTCCAATATGACATAGTAGAATCAATAATTATATAGAAGTACTCCAAGTCCCTACCATAATCCAATACCAATCTCAAATTCTTAACCAAACAAAGTATTCGGTAAATCCTTAAGTATCGCATCCTGAAACTTGAACCCTCTAGGACTATTCTTAAGAGTCAACCACTATGCTCTAGTCCTCGATGCATAGCCAAACACGTCGAATAACTTGTTCTTTGTTAGCACATGGATACTCTAGAAGAAGCAACCTCATCCTTAGGAAACCGAGTGACTCTTTTCTCCTTGTACACTATCCTCATAGTACCCCTTAATCATCACACACACCCACACTTAGCACTGCACAGATGCCTGACATAATTCCCTCACTAAGCACATCTCGTATGCCCGCCCACAGGTTAATACCTGACTCCGGAGAGGCAGATCCTAGCCCAAGCAGTGAACGGATCAAAAGTCAACGATTATCATCACTCAGCCCAATATGGGGCCTGGACGCAAGCATCACCTTACTAACAATACCACTCGACCCAATATAGGGCCTGGCGCACACGTCACCTTACTATCAATATCAACACGGATCTATGGCCCAAATTCAGTCATTAATCTATTCAAATCTGTGTCACACAAGTAAGGATAGTAACAATACATGAGATAACACATAAAAGGTGTACATATATGGTGATATAATATGTGGATATAATATTGTGACTGGAAATATAACTACAATCAAGGCAAACAGCTCAAAATAGCAAATAGATGTATCATGTCTCAAACGGATAAGTACATAGCCTAAACATGATTTATAGCATGAACAATACCCCAAGTAGTCATACAAGTAGAGAAAATACGGTACGCCAAGGCATGATAACAAAACAAAGCACATAATAGCCTAAGATCTACCCGGATCATAAATAACCACGGTGCACACATATACGCTCGCCACCTCACACGTGCTTCACCCCCTCCCCCAACATATAACAAATCCCATAGCCAACAGGGAAATGACCCTCAAACCAAGCTTAGGCAAGATACTTTTCTAAAAATGGGAGAATCAATACTCCAAAAAATTTTGCCTCTCAAATCGGCCTCTGAGTGGGTCAAATCTAGCAAAAAATAACTCAATAATGCTAAACAAAACCATAGCAATCAATTCCAAACAATAAAGTTTCGATCTTTATTCAATTCCCAAAAAGTCAAGAAAAGTCAACCCGGACTAACACGATCAAAACTCGAGTTAAGGGGTAGATCCCAACTACCCATAATCTCACGAGTCCAAATATGCGATTAGATTCCAAAATTGAATCCAAATCGACTTTCAAATCCCAATTTTCACTCTCTTAAGTTGTAGAAAACAACCCCAAAGTTTCGTCAAAATTCCATATTTTAGATGTTAATAATCCATGTATATTCTTGAAATAATACCAAAAATGAGTAGAAATCACTTACCCCAAAGTCTTGTATGAAATTCTCATTCAAGTTCGCCTCTCTACAAGTCTAGGGTTAAGATATGGGAGAGTGGACTAAAAATCCGAAATAAGAACTTAAAAGTCTATCCAGCACTACACTTCACGAACGCAGTCAAGCCTCGCGTTCACGAAGCACAATCCTTCCACTGCCTAAAAAGACCCTTCAAAAACGTGGTTAGTTCCACGCGACTGTGATGCACAGGCGTCCTAAGCCTATGCAAATGCGATCTTGACCCCGCGATCGCGATGGCTAACTCCAGTCGATCCCTCAGCATGCCTCTCCTCTATGCGAATGTGACCCCTGTGTCGCTAATGCGAAGGCCAAACTACCACAACCATCGCGACCTACGACCCGCGAACATGAAAAACAAACCCATCTGCCTCCAAAATAACCCTCCACGATAATGAGACCTACTCCGCAATCACGAAGCACACCAGACACCAGCAGAAAATCTGAAACCTCAAACAAGCTCCAGGTGATCCCAAACTCACCCGAGCCACCCCGGACCCTGTCCAATCATACCAACAAGTTCATAAACCACAACCCGAACCTATCCAAAGCCTCCAAACACATATAGTAATCACATCTATGAATCGATGATCAAACCACAAATTGAACTTCTCTTGAGTTCATAAGCTTCAAAACTTCAAACGAAGCATCTGATTCATGCCTAACCAATCCGCATTGCATCCAAACTTTTTACACACATATTAAATGACATAAATAACATATTCCAAGTCTCGTAATGACAATCCGATCCCGATATCATCAAAGTCAACTCTCGATCAAACCTATGAACCTTCCAGACTTTCAACTTTTCAACTTCCGACAATTAGAGTCAAAACATCCTAGGAACCTCCAAATCCAAATTCGGGCATACACTTAAGTCTAAAATCACCATTCGAACCTTTTGGAACCATCGATTCACCAATGCCAGGTCATCTACCCAAAAATCAAACTTTGATCAACTCTTACAACTTAAGCTTCCAACAATGGGACTACGTATTCCAACTCACTCCAAAATCTTCCCGAAACTGAAATAACCATCCCGCAAGTCACAAAACAATACACAAACATACGAGAATAACCAAATAGGGGAATGAGTCTTAAATACACAAAATGACTGCTCGAATCGTTACACGCGTTTATGATTATTTTCGTCCAAAGGTGTAACGACCCGACTTGTCATTTTGAAACTTTATGCTCCTTTCAACTATTTGAAGTCTTGAATATCTTCATGTGATGTATTAAGACATGTATGAATTGTCGGTTTTGTTTTCAGGTGTTTCATAATTTGTTCGGAAGGATGAAGCTCATGTTTGAAGCTTTAAGTTTGAAGGGTTGACCGAGTTTGACTTGTGTGCAAACGACTCCAAAATGGATTTTTGATGGTTCCAGTAGCTCCGTATGGTTATTTTGGACTTAGGAGTGTGTCTGGATATTTATTTTGAAGTCCCTAGTTGAATTTAGCTTGAAATGGCGAAAGTAAAAAATTGAAGGTTTGGAAGTTTGACCGGGAATTGACTTTATTAATATCGAGGTCAGAATACGATTTCGGAAATTGGAACAACTCCATTATGTCATTTATGACTTGTGTGCAAAATTTGAAGTCATTCCATATTGATTTGACACATTTCGGCACAAGATATAAAATTTGAAAATTTGAAAGAAATTCATAAGTTCGATTCGAGGTGCAATTTGTAATTTCGACATTGTTTGATGTAATTTGAGACCTCGAGTAAGTCCGTGTTATATTATGGGACTTGTTGGTATATTTGGACGGGATCCCGAGGGGCTCGAGTGCGTTTCGAACGAGATTTGAATCATTTTGGAACTATTTTGTTATGGCTGGTTTGGTAGGGATTCTGGTGTGACCGCACCTGCGGAGCTATGGGCACAGGTGCGGAGTCGCAAAAGCGGAAGAGTGTTCACAGGAGTGGAAAGGGCTATGTTTGGAAGCATCGTAGATGCGAAGTTTTGGGCCGCATCTGCGTTATCGCAGAAGCGATGGCTGAGGCGCAGGAGCGGACGTTTGCGCAGATGCGCGACTAATATCGCACCTACGATGTTGCAGGAGCGGATGTTTTTTCGCAGGTGCAAATAGCCATTTCTCCAGTTTCTTCCGCAGAAGCGGGTTTTAGGTCACAGAATCGGCTAAATTATTCGCAGAAGTGAACACGCGTGGGCAGAACATATTTCGAGGTTCTGGTCATTTATTTCCCATTTTGGGATTTTAGAGCTCGGTTTGGGCGACTTTGGAGAGGAATTTCAACACATGAATTGGGGTAAGCATTATTAACTCGGTTGTGATTATATTTCATGAATTAATCTTCATTTTCGGCATTGGATTATTTATTTTTAAAGAGATATCGGAGGAATTTTCTATAGTTTCATAAATTGTTATAAATTATTATAAATTGTCGAGCGGAGTTGGAAATTTTTATAAATTGTTAAATTGTAAGCATTGGAGTATATTTTGATTAAATTGTACATTATTTGACTAATTTCGAATCGTTTGACTTGAATTGAGGAGATAGGAAGGTGTTCAGTGGTTGATACGCGCGAATGAAATTTCCGGAGCATTGTTTATCTTGCTCGGCATCGGAGTCGGCTTGTTCGAGGTAAGTAACATTTCTAAACTTGGAGCCAAGGGTATGAACCCTGAATATACGTGTTATGTGATTTGATTGGAGATGACGCACATGTTAGGTGACAGGCGTGCACCGTAAAAATTGTGACATAATTGACTCCGTAGAATTTTGTAGTCAAATAATCTTTGGCATTATCCATGTACTTTTTCATGTGTTAGAGAAATTGAGTTGTGAATCATGTTTAAAATCATGCTGAGGCTATACACCGGTATTATTAAGACCCACAGAGGTCGTATTACTGTTGAATTATTTGTTTAAATTGTAATTTCATACTCAATCATGTTCATTCATTTCATATCATATCTCAGCCTCTGTTGCTATTTATTGATACATCATATCATTATTTTTGGGCTGATTTCATGACATTGTGAGCCCGAGAGACCGGAGAGATTGACGATTGAGTTGGGGCCCGAGGGCCGGATTGTGAGTGATATTGAGGGGATCGGGATACACGCCGCAGCAGGCCATATTGGCTTTATATATATATATATATATATATATATATATATATATATATATATATATATATATATATATATAATATTATTATAAGGTCGGTGCTGCACGCCGCAGAAGTCCTTATCGACTTTATTGTTATAGGATCGGGCTTCACACCGCAGTAGGCCAGATTGGCATATCCCATATATATATATATATATATATATATATATATATATATATATATATATATATATATATATATATATATATTATGGATCGGGGCTGCACGCCGCAGCAAGCCTTATAGGCTTTATTGTTATAGGATCGGGTTGCACGCCGCAGCAGGCCAGATTGGCTTATATTAGCGCTTGGGCAGGATCCACCCCTCCGGAGTCTGACAATCCAGCAGTTAGCGCAGGCACGATGACCTATATATATATATATATATATATATACACACACACACACACGTGCTTTGGTGAGGGGCTTATGAGCCAGGCACTCGTACAGTACTGAGTGATTTTGTGTGTGTGTGTGTGTGATGATGTGGGAGTTTAAGGCAGACAGCTTGATTATTTCGAGGGCGAGAGTGCCTGGGAATATCATCGGGAATCATTTATTTGACGTGCATACATGGCATGTAGGCATAGAGATGCATTTTTCCTCAAGCTATGCGGTATTGTGACATTCATGGTCTGACATGTACATTGACATATAGGTATAGAGATGTACTTTCCTCATGCCATTTGATAATGAAATTCTTTATTGTGGAAGAAATGTTTTGGGGAAATATCACAGTTTTCAAATTTACTCATATTTTGGTGATTTGGTGAAAAGAACTAAGTTTTATTGTCATCTTTGAAAAATGATGTATTTTTTTCGGAAATTATGAACGAACAGAGCATCATATCTTGAGTTATTACTTGTATTGATTTATTTATGTTGTTATAAACTATTTCCTGACTGTTGATGATGGACTCTGACTTTTGTCCAAGCTCGCCACTATTTTCAACCTAAGGTTAGGTTTGTTACTTATTGAGTGCACCTTGCATACAAATTTTGGATGCTGATGTTGTTTTACATTGAGGGAGTTAGCATTGAAGATGTACCTGCGATCCAGTCACAACTATCTCTTGTTCTAGGCAGCTTTAGAATTTTTTAATCTATTCAAGTGTATTTCAAACAGATGACGTATTTTTATTTCACACCAGCTTTGTAAATTCTAATCTTAGAAGCTCATGATTTGTACTACCAATCCTTGGGGAACGTATTAGAGTTGATTAAATATTAATTGAATCAGATTATTGTTATTTGGCTTACCTAGCGGGTGAGGTTAGGTGCCATCACGACTAGTTGGATTTTGGGTCGTGACAAGTTGGTATCAGAGCCCTAGGTTCATAGGTTCTACAAGTCATGAGCAAGTATCTAGTAGAGTCTTGCAGATCGGTATGATGACATTCATACTTATCTTTGAGAGGCTACAGGGCATTTAGGATATACTTTCCATTTTTTATTCTTTATCGTGCGACATTGATTCAGCTTAAAGTGTATCGCTTTGAATTACTTTCACTCACTTGTATGCGTATGTGAACGCTTGGTGACAGTTGTGCATCGACGGCTAGTGATTCTATGAACGAGGTTCGAGATGCGTATTCTGTATTTTGGTGATGGGCCATTCTGGAGGACTTGAAGCTAGGTATAGACCGCATCTTAGGCTCGGTAGCTTCAGTTGTGTGAACTGTACATTTGGACTCATATGTCCGGTAATGTCCCTATGAGTGGAATTTGTGGCTCGATTAGCGGTTGAATGGCTATATGATGAATATGATGTGAGTGTGTGATGTGTTCAGATGGTTTGAATGTGACGAGAAGTGTTTTCTTGAGATGTAAAAAGGGCCATTGGGTGCTTGATTTCTTATTTGATGTGACATACGGTCTCAAGTTGTGAGTGTGTTGAAGGATCTGTCATGTTGTTTAATTGTGGAGCAAAGTGGATTTTCATGTCTTGTTGAAGAGTTCAAACTCAGGAAGATTAAGTGATCGTGTAGTAATTTTGGTTGCGAAAAGGTTATCATGATGCCTATTTGAGGCTAAGCAGGTGGGTTATCTCCTGCGGAGTAATTTACGGATGTGTGATCCTTACAATGATGTGTGGAGAATTTCTTTTCTACCAGCAGGTTCTATGTGTTGAGATTTGAATTTGAAATGGTCAAGGAAGTCGACCTGACCGTCACGAGAATAAAGGCGAGCTTGGCAGATGAATTGAGGTACTATATGGGTTGCATTGCATGAGCTTGTGAAGAATTTAGTTGAATCTCACTGCGATATTATGGCAGTAATAGAGTAGGGGTATTGTGAGTTACCGAGTGTTTTGATCTATGGCTTTGAGCCAAGTGAGGGAGTCTGCTATCTACGATTTGATTGCGCGGTTATGTATTGTATTGGTTATGATTCGAGGCATACTTGTGGATCAGTTATGACTTACAGAGGTTGAGATCGAGGATGACTCGAGTAATGAAATTAATGGATACCGGTTATATTGCATTTTATGAGTATATGAAAATCATGGGATGAGTGAGTTGTTATTTGTGAAGGATGTAGTGCGCACGGAGTATGAATTTGATCGGAGGAAATAAAGCAGGATTACTTCTTTGAGTGTTGTTGTGCTAATGGGGCACGTGTCTTTCGGCTAGTTTGGACGGAGCAATTTAGATTTGAGCAGAGTGGATGACTCTCAATAAGGTTCTAAAGAGTTAACGATTTATATGTAATCAATTGAGAATTTTTCGGATTTGTATATCGCTAGAATCGGTTAGTTACATTGGATGGTGCCGGGACTTGCGGTAATATTGAATGATTATGGGTTCTACATTTTAATATAAGAAAGGTAAAAAGAATAATTTTAAATTCACATAAGGTATTTTCATAGGGGGTGTTTCGGTTGTGGTATTTATGGGGGTAATTATGATGTGGTGAGGCTCTACAGTTATTTTGGTGGCAATATTCTTGGGTTTGGTGACCTGCGTGCGTGTCTTGGTCGAGTTAGAGGAATTCATTTCTGATGGCTTGGCTATGTTCAAATGGATTTCAAAGTGTTCTTGATGGTTTCTACCATGGTTTAAGCCGGATATTGTCTACCAGTGTGGGGAACGTGTTGTGTATTGTGATTTTCTCCTGGAAGAAAGCAAGAGGAAGGTTTCTAACTAACCAAGTATGTAATTTGCTGGTGACTCAGAGTTGATAATGAGATTCTCGTGCTTTTGACATGATGGCATAATAGATGTGGTGTGGTGTGCGGGATTAAGATTTACATGTACAAGGTGGCAGTTCAGTCTTGAAGGGAAGGTCACAAATTTTGGACAGAATGGTCAGTTTCAGATATTTAGATGAATGTTATAACTGCTCAGTAATCCCTGAGAAGGGTACGCATTTTAGAAGGTGCATTGTGTTTTGACTTACGGATGTTCATCGGTATTGCGGTACTCACCTGGTTGATAGACTACTGATATTCAAATTATTGCTATGTGGCACGAAAGAATTATGGAAGTATTCCTCTTGGGATGATCGTGCATGAAAGATGTGTTAGTCATTCGAGTGTTGGAGTTGGGATCGGCTACGGTGATTTATGTGTTCTATAATTTGGAGGGTTATGTATCCATGCTCGAGAAAATGCTTAGGCTATGATATGCCTAGAGTTGACGGTTAAGCTTAAAGTTATAACGTTCTCATATTTGTACCTTTGTTGAGAACTATCTGAGCCATACTTGAGGTTACAAAAAGGCTAATTCCCTTAATAAACTTGGTAGTTACTAATTCTGCGATAACTTGCCGATTTGAGTTGTGATAGAACACTTTGCACATGCCTACACTATGTCGTGTTATTTATACCAGTCCTGGAGTGTGAGAATCTTACTTCATTATCATATACATGTGTACTTGTTTAATTGCTCATGTATGATATGCTTGGACTGGAGGCCTGTGACCATTCCAGACATTTATATTATTAGCACGTGAGTTGTCCGTGCAGCACGTGAGTTGTCCGTGTAGCACGTGAGTTATCCGTGCAGATATATATATATATTGATATTATTGACACGTGAATTGTCCATGCAGTATGTGAGTTATCCGTGCGGATCCATATATTGATATCATTGACACGTGAGTTGCCCGTGTATCATGTGAGTTGTCCGTGCGAATCCATATATTGATATCATGACACGTAAGTTGTCCGTGTCGCACGTGAGTTGTCCGTGCAGTGTGTGGAAACTATATTTCCTTGATCATTTATCTGATTTAATTTTCTTTCCTTTCCTCTACATGATATGATATTATTTGAGCAGGGTATTTGAGGAATTGAGCACATGCACCTACGGTTTGCTTTTTTCATAAAATTTGAGGGTTGGTTGTAAATATTGGTTTGTATATTTAACCTCCCGAATGGAACTTATTTTTAAGAGCTTAGATACCTCGTCTTTGATGAATGTATGCTTGATTTCGGACTGTGGCCTCCTTTTCTGTTTGACCTGGTGGAATTTCAGATCCAAGCTCAATTTGTGAGTTGTTATCTCTGGCAGGATTCCTGTCATATCTAAGTGGGACCAGGAAAAACAATCGGCATTAGCTTTAAGGAAATCAATGAGTTTTTTCCTGAGCTCATGGGTTAATTCCGTGTCCAGGTATACCTTTCTATCCGTTAGGAGCTCGATCAATATGACCTGTTCCAGTTCCTCGATTGTTGACTTTGAGGGATCAGTATTATCAGGTGCTAAGAAGGATCTCGGGACCTCGAAGTCATCTTCCTCATCCGTTGGGCATTCCTTCTATTTTTCCGGCTTGGTCGGGGTCGGGACCAGTGATTGCTATTCGGTGTCTTTCTCTTCGACTAGTCCCTCACTTTTTGATGTCATGATTGCGGGAACCGGGCTCACTTCCTCGACAACGAACATCTCCTTTGCGGCCGGTTGTTCCACGTAAACCGTTTTGATTCCACTTGGGGTTGGAAACTTCAACGCTTGATGCAAGGTCGACGACGTTGCCCTCATGTTATGGACCCATGGTCTCCCAAACAAGGCATTGTATCTCATATCCCCCTTGATTACATAGAAATTTGTCTTCTGGGCGGTTTCGGCTGTGTTGACCGGTAGAGTGATTTCACCCTTTATTGTCTCGCATGCCATATGGAACCCGTTTAATACTCGAACTGCTGGTATTATTTGATTGAAGAACCCCAGTTGTTCCACGACTCTCCATTGGATGATGTTGGCCGAGCTACCTGGATCAATTAACACACGCTCAACTCGAGATTTATTAATAAGTACAGATATTACCAATGCATAGTTGTAAGGTTGAATGACGCCCTCAGCGTGCTCGTCGCTGAACAAGATGGATCCATCCGGAACATAGTTTCGAGTTCGTTTTTCTCTTGTGATAGAAACTTTGGTGTATTTTATCATTGGCCCGTGTGGAATATCCACTCCTCCAATGATCATGTTAATCATATGTTGAGGTTCTTCATGCTCAATTTGTTTGTTGGCGTCCCTATTTTTGAAATGGTTTTCGGCCCACTCACTTAGCAATTCCCGAATATGCCTATTGTTGAATAGATGAGCCACTTCTTCCCTTAACTGTCTGCAATCCTCAGTTCTATGACCATGAGTACCGTGATATTTACATATCAAGCTATGATCCCTCTGTGCGGGATCAGACTAGAGCGGCCTTGGCCATTTGGTTTCCTTGATGCAACCGATGGCTGACACTATACTCGCTGCATCCACGTTGAAGTTATATTCTGATAACCTCGGGGTATCTATGCCCCCGGGTGATCTGTCGAAACCGTTTCTATTCACCAAACTTCGATTGCTCGGACCGTGGTCATTTCTCCTATCATTCTTGGTCGGGTAGCGGTTGGGCCTGTTTCCCCTTCTATCTGAGATGTATGCCTGGTATCGATCTTGTGGGGGCCTCGATTCTTGATCCACAATTCTTTAGACTTGTCATTTATTCTATTGGGATAAACCAACCTCGAGGGAGCTCCTAGTTGGTCGTCCTCGACTCTGATCTTTGACTGGTACCTATTTTGGACATCGGCCCAAGTAACCGCAGGGTACTCTACCAAGTTTTGCTTCAACTGTTGGGAAGCAATCGAACTTCGTGGGTTGAGTCCTTTAGTAAATGCCTGAACGGCCCAATCGTCTGCAACCGGGGGCAGGTCCATCCGTTCCATCTAGAACCTTCACACGAATTCCCTAAGCATCTCGTTGTCCCTTTTGCTTGACTTTGAACATGTCTGATTTCCTTGTTTCGACTTTGATAACGCCAGCATGGGGTTTAACGAAGGCATCTTCAAGCATAGCAAACAAATCAATAGAATTTAGAGGTAAGTTATGGTACCATATCATTGCTCCCTTGGACAAGGTTTCCCAAAAATTTTTTAGCAATATCGTCTCGATCTCGTCATCCTCGAGGTCGTTGCCTTTTATTGCACACGTGTAGGAGGTCACATGCTCGTTTAGATCCATGGTCCTGTTGTATTTGGGAATATCGGGCATGCAGAACCTTTTCAGAATTGGTTTTGGTGCCGCACTCAGTGGGAAAGGTTTCTGGATGAACTTTTTGGAATCTGATCCCTTCAACATCAGAGGTGCTCCCGGGATCTGATCGACCCTCAAATTATAAGTTTCCACCTTCTTGTCGTTCACCTCTATCTTCTTCTCACCGGAATCCACCCGTTTGATGATTACGAAATGTTAGGAAGAATAATTGTACAAATCAGCTTAGATAATTGGCTATGGTACTTGTTGAACGAGGGAAAGCTCCCTGACTTGTTGATCTCATGAGTGGTTATGAGTTTTTGATTGTATCTTTCATCATTGGCAGTGTACGAAGGTTTTGGAATGAGGTTCTGTTGAATGTGGGGTTTTATACTAGTACTTGGTTGGTTTTGAGTAGTTACTGTGATCGAGAATGGTACTGCGAGTATGTGAGTTATGTGGTAGGTTATGCGATTACGTCTTTGGTTATGGTTATGGCTTGATACAGCTTGTTCAGACTTATACAATGTGTAGATGTGAGAATCGGGTCTTGAAGAAATTCTGGATGTTGGAAATTGGGTTCTAAGTTTTACGGACTAAGGTTAAAATAATGATCTTCAATTATGTTGTGTTGCCAGGCCTATATGGAATAGGGTGATGTTGGATCACCCCCGGGAATGTGCGTAGTAAGGTGGAATAGTGATTTGAAGGCTTAGGAACAACTCTTGGCACGTTCGAGGACGAACGTATGTTTAAGTGGGGGAGAATGTAATGACCCGACTTGTTGTTTTGAACATTTACGCTCCTTTCAACTATTTGAAGTCCTGAATATCTTCATATGATGTATTATGACGTGTGTGAATCATCGGTTTTGATTTTCAGGTATTTCAGAATTTGTTCGGAAGGATGAAGCTCATGTTTGAAGCTTTAAGTTGGAAGAGTTGACCAAGTTTGACTTGTGTGCAAACGACTCAGGGGTGGATTTTTGATGGTTCCAATAGCTCTGTATGGTGATTTCGGACTTAGGAGTGTGTCTGGATATTTATTTTGAAGTCCGTAGTTGAATTTGACTTGAAATGGCGAAAGTAAGAAATTAAAGGTTTGGAAGTTTGACCGGGAATTGACTTTATTGATATCGGGGTCGGAATTTGATTCCAAAAATTGGAACAGCTCCATTATGTCATTTATGACTTGTGTGCAAAATTTGAAGTCATTTCGGGTTGATTTGACACGTTTTGGCACAAGATATAGAATTTGGAAATTTGAAAAACTTTCATAAGTTCGATTCGAGGTGCAATTTGTAATTTCGAAGTTGTTTGATGTAATTTAAGACATTGAGTAAGTCTGTGTTATGTTACGGGACTTGTTGGTATATTTGGACGGGGTCCCGAGGGTCTCGGGTGCATTTCGGATGGGATTCGGATCATTTTAGAACTATTTGGTTAAGGCTGGTATGGCAGGGATTCTGGTGTGACCGCACCTGCGGAACTATAGGAATAGGTGCGTAGTCACAAAAGCGGCAGAGTGGTCGTAGGAGCGGAAAGGGCAATGTTTGGAAGAATCGTAGATGCGAAGTTTTGGGTCGCATCTCCATTATCACAGAAACGATGGCTGAGGCGCATGAGCGGACGTTTGCGCAAATGCGCGACTAATATCGCACATGCGATGTCGCAGGAGCGGATGTTTTTTCGCAGGTGCAAAGAGCCATTTCTCCAGTTTCTTCCGCAGAAGCGGGCTTTAGGTCGCAGAAGCGATGCCGCATAAGCGGCTAAATTATTCGCAGAAGTGAACACGCCCGGGCAGAACTATATTTCGAGGTTCTGTTCGTTTATTTCACATTTTGGGATTTTGGAGCCTGGTTTGGGCGACTTCGGAGAAGAATTTCCCCACACGAATTGGGTTAAGCATTCTTAACTCGGTTGTGATTATATTTCATGAATTAATCTTCGTTTTCTGCATTAGATTATTGATTTTTAAAGATAAATCGAAGGAATTGTCTATAGTTTCATAAATCGAATTTTTGAGATTTGAATGTCGATTCGGAGTCGGATTTGAGTGGAACTAGTATGGTTGGACTCGTAATTGAATGGGTTATCGGATTTTGTGAGTTTTGTCGGATTTCGAGATATGGGCCCCACTGTCGACTTTTCGAGCGGAGTTAGAAATTTTTATAAATTGTTAAATTGTAAGCATTGGAGTATATTTTGATTAAATTGTACATTATTTGACTAGTTTCGGATCATTTGGCTTGAATTGAGGAGATATGAAGGTGTTCAGTGGTTGATATGTGCGGAATGAAATTTTCGGAGTATTGTTTAGCTTGCTCGGCATCGGATGCGGCTTGTTCGAGGTAAGTAACAATTTTAAACTTGGAGCAGAGGGTATGAACCCTGAATATACTTGTTATGTGATTTGTTTCGAGGTGACGCACATGCTAGGTGACAGGCGTGCACCGTAAAAATTATGACGTAATTGATTCCGTAGAATTTTGTAGTCAAATAATCTTTGGCATTATCCATGTACTTTCATGTGTTAGAGAAATTGAGTTGTGAATCATGTTTAAAATCATGCTGAGGCTATACGCCGGTATTATTGAGACCCACAGAGGTCGTATTATTATTGAATTATTTGTTTAAATTATAATTTCATACTCAGTCATGTTCATTCATTTCATATCATATCTCAGTCTCTGTTGCTATTTATTGATACATCATATCATTATTTTTGGGTTGATTTCATGACATTGTGAACCCGAGAGACCGGAGAGATTGACGATTGAGTTGGCGCCTGAGGGCCGGATTGTGAGTGATATTGAGGGGATCGGGATACATGCCGCAGCAGGCCATATTGGCTTTATATATATATATATATATATATATATTTATTATTATAAGGTCGGTGCTGCACGCCGCAGAAGTCCTTATCGACTTTATTGTTATAGGATCGGGCTTCACACCGCAGTAGGCCAGATTGGCTTATATTAGCGCTTGGGCAGGATCCGCCCCTCCGGAGTCTGACATACCAGCAGTGAGCGCATGCACAATGATATATAGATGTGTTTTGGTGAGGGGCTCACACACGTACTTTGGTGAGGTGCTTATGAGCCAGGCACCCGTACAGTGTTGAGTGATTGTGTGTGTGTGTGTGATGATGTGGGAATTTAAGGCAGACAACTTGATTATGTCGAGGGCGAGAGTGCCTGGGAATATCATCAGGAAATCATTTATTTGACGTGCATACTTGGCATGTAGGTATGGAGATGCATTTTCCCTCAAGCTATGAGGTATTGTGGCATTCATGGTCTGACATGTACATTGACATATAGGTATAGAGATGTACTTTCCTCATGCAATTTGATAATAAAATTCTTTATTGTGGAAGAAAGTTTTTGGGAAAAAATCATAGTTTTCAAATTTACTCATATTATGGTGATTTGGTGAAAAGAACTTAGTTTTACTATCAGCTATGAAAAACAATGTATATTTTTCCGAAAATTCTGAACGAACAGAGCATCATATTTTGAGTTATTACTTGTATTATTTTATTTATGTTGTTATAAACTGTTTCCTGACTGTTGATGATGGACTCTGACTTTTGTCCAAGCTCGCCTCTACTTTCAACTTAAGGTTAGGTTTGTTACTTATTGAGTACATGGGGTCGGTTGTACTCATACTACACTTCTGCACCTTGCGTATAGAATTTGGATACTGATGTTGTTGTACATGGCGGGAGCTAGCATTGAAGATGTACCTGCGATCCAGTCACAGTTGCCTCTTGTTCTAGGTAGCTTTAGAATTTTTAAATCGATTCATGTATATTTCAAACAGATGACGTATTTTTATTTCACACCAGCTTTGTAAATTCTAATCTTAGAAGCTCATGATTTGTACTACTAGTTCTTGGGGAGTGTATTAGAGTCAGTTAAATATTAATTGAATCAGATTATTGTTATTTGGCTTACCTAGCGGGTGAAGTTAGGTGCCACCACAGCTAGTTGGATTTTGGGTCGTGACAAAAGGCTCATATTTTGACAAATCATGAAGTGTTTTGCTCAAAGAAACAAACATAGATCAATATTGTATGAGTTGAAATCGCTTTTAAATTATTGGAAAAATATATGACAATTTTGACAAATACAATTGCCAAAAAACAACAAGAGAGAAATATTTTCTTAGTATATGATAATTCACAAAGGTATTACCTTTTATAAGCCAAGCTGCTGGACTGCTATAGAAAAAGAATTTAAACCAGAAGAGTTTTAAGAGTTAATCTGTAGCTATTATAGAAAAAATTTAGTTATTACAAGAGTTAAAATCAACATATTCCAGTAAGCATGTATCTGGACATATTTTTGATAAGCTCCAAATATTCATACATCTGGACAAATTCTGGTGAGCTCAAAATATAAAAAATAATTTTAGCAAAATTAGATCTGGATTAAGCCTCACATATATATCAAATACATGGGGAAAATCAACTAGTTCTGCCTTTAAGCCAATTTATTCATATGTGTGAGACCATTTCCTTCTAGGAAAACTACATAGATGTACTGCAAAAGGACACTACTTACCAACATTAGCCATTTTAGTAATGCTACCAAAAATAGCCAAAACAATACTAATGATATACAACATTCAAAAAATCTATAAAAAAAATAAATTCAAAAGGTATTGTTAGAATTCGTTAAAAATACATAAATGAGGCATTATACAAAATTTGAGGAAGATTGAAGGTGAATTGGACTAGTTTGGCATCAAAATTCATTACTAATGATATACAATATTTAAAAAACTAGGCAGAAAAGATTATTTTTTCAATGGATATGGTTGAAATTTATTGAGAACAAAAAGATGAGGCAATATATAAAATTTGAGAAAAATTCAAGGTGATTTGGACTGATTTGGGATCAAAATTCATAGTTAAATTCGAGTTTAAATAGGTCCTTTGCACCCATGTATCAAACATGTATCACGCATATATCTCATACACAGGTATACATAGATATACAAGAGATATATTGGGGATACATATGATACATAAGGGATACATAGGTGATACACTAAAGATGAACAATATGATACACATCTCATCGTCTTTTATGTTCGTCTTTTATGTTCGTCTTTTACTTCGAATTTGGTCAGATTTGACTTCAAACCACCTCAAATACCTATGAATTCGTCCCAAAATTGTGTTGTACACAATCTATTTCAACAACACCCACTCGTAATGAATTTTAATTTCGAAAATTTAAATTTTCAAACTCAAGCTTAAGCGAGCTTCAATGGCTTTAAATAGAGTTTTAGCTCATCTTCACTTTTCAAATTATTTTACTGAGTTACTGCATCAATATACTTGCATTTATAATTTTCAATTATCTCTTTTCTAATTTTTTTTTGCACTTGGATTTCTATCATTAGCTTGCAGATTGAAATGCTATTAGCCATATTTGATTAAGGCTCTCTTCATGCACGAGCAGATTGAAATAACCTATAAGTTGTAATCTACCAGTACAATACATCCTAGAGTAAAAAAAGGAGAGAAGAAAAACTGACATTAATTGATTTTTTTTTATTAAAGTGACATTTGGCCCTTTTTGGGTAGAAATTTTGTTTTGGACTAGTTTCGGTTGAAATTATAGTTTTCCTTCCTTTTACTATCCTCTTTAAAAGCCCAATAAAGAATAATTCAATACAAAGAGGGAAACAGAACTCTACCTAATCCATATGAGACTTTTGCCTTTCACAAAGACAAAGAGTTAGAATAAAAGAAGATCCACGAAGAAATTTTTAACTTTATATTACCCGCCACGGATAATAATACTAACATAACGTACAGGCCAATGCGCAAGATTCAAAGTATAGCATTGCATGAATGTATGCTCGATTCCACTTGCATATCTGCATATACTAGTGAGAGTATGCCCGTGCTATCCCCCGAGCCCAACCTATTTAGTATTGTTGTTAATGTTATTTTTAAATATTACTCACTTTTGTATTTAAATTCATCATGTTATTATTGTATGTGGTAATAAACTTATGCTTTTAGGAGTTGCTTATAACAGTAGACTATTCTTTTTTTTGTAAATCAAAATTAATATGTGATTAACCCGCATCTATATGTATATTTTTGGTTCTCTGCTGAATGTTGGAGTGCAATTTTAGTTTCTTTATTAGAAGATACTCTTACGTTAGAGTTTATCTTCAGACGATGAATGATTATTTCAAAATCACTTAAAATCATTAATAAGATAATTTACATAAAGTATTTTATTACTCTATTTGTTATGTCGTTTAACAAAATCAATGTCGTTTGCGTATTTGTGTGCTATATTTATGCTTTTTTGTAACCTAGTAGCTGTGAAATTTCGTTTCCCTTTTCAATCTTGTCTTTCTCATTCATCTCCATGTAAATTTCAATATTGAGCTAATAAACACTTTCTCTATGTGAATATTTAGTTTTATGATTTTTGGACCTCACCTTATTGGATACTACTATGTAGGAGTGGTAAACAGGTGAATCATGTCGGATATAGATGGGTCGAAAACTGGTAATGTGAAAACGGATAAAATATCTGACCCAATAGGGATAGAAAATGAGCTAACTAGTGGACATCCACATTATCTATGGCTTCTTGAATATGATCACTCTTGGGAGAATTTCTAGTTTTCCAAACTTGAATAACCTTCAATTTGCATCTTTGCAAATATAAAAATTAAACCCATTGGTTATTCATTTTTAAGTGGATAATATGGATCTTATCCATATTTGACCCATTTTTTAAAAGTTCATTATCCAACTCAATTTTTAGTTGATAAAATGAATGGATTATTTTTTATTTATTTTGCCACCACTGCTATATACTAACCGTTAAAGTCAATGCTAAATTGGTGAAGGCTATTGGTAGGAGTGGCATTTCATTTTCAACTTTGGAGTTAAATTGACATTTTGATCTTTCAACTTTGTGGAAAACGTGACACTTTTTTTGCTACTATAGTTAAATCAATTGTTGAAGTACATTTCATTATTGTATTGGTTTATGTTCATTTTCCCCTGTATTTCAATATATATCTTTTTTGCTTTAGATGAAATATTACAAGGAAATAGTAAATATTTCAAGTATGATATAATTTATTTACGTCGATACTAAAAAAATCTTCTAATAATCTCTTTCATTGAAAGACATATAAAACTAAAATAGAGAGAAAAATTAATTTTAAACAAATAAATTCACAATTCTTTGCATGATCAAGTTTCTAATGATAAGTCTTAGAGTAAAAATAATTAATTAAAATCTCAAAAAAGCAATGCAAGTAATTAAGATAAGGACTATCACGACCCAATTTCACCTATAGATCGTGATGGCGCCCAACAATACAGCTAGGCAAGCCAACTAATAAATTAAACATATATCAATCATTCTTTAAACATTTTTCAAGTAATTCTGTCACGACCCAAAATCCCATCATAGGCGTCGCGATGGCACTTAGTCTCTAAGACTAGGTAAGCCGATTACAATTACAATTCAAGCCTTTTTTTTTTTAATCGAAACCAACAGCGGAAATAATTATAGCACCTTCCCAAGACTGGTAATACTGACTCACAAGCTCTAACTGAGTACATGCAGTGATCCCCAAGGATCGAATATACAATACTGTTCGAATAAGAGTGGACAGTACAATAAAAATAAAAAGACTTCGGGGACTACGACGACCAAGCAGCCCTACCTTGAATCCTTGCGATCACACTCTAATCTCTGTCTAAATCTGATATCTCCAATACCTGTCTCTGCACAAAAATGTACAAAAGTGTAGTATGAGTACACCACAGTCGGTACCCAGTAAGTATCAAGACTAACCTCGGTGGAGTAGTGACGAGATACAGTCAAGATATTCACTAGTCAATTAACATGTGCAATATAGCAGTATACAATAGTACTAGAAAATAACTAGCAATAATAACAACAAAATCAACCAGTGATATAAACAACAAGACAACAAGAACACCATAATTATTTTTCAAACGAATAAAGAACACAAGTACAACCAATTAAACATGTCCTTCAAATATAAATTTTTCACATATAATTCTTTCGAATAATTACCTTCCGAATATAATTCTTTGAAATAATATTTTGAATATAATTCTTTCAAATAAAAGTCACCTTGTGACACCTCATTTAAAAATCATAACCATACGGGTCTCAGCCCACTTCCATATTTTCACGGCACCTCGTGCCTATATTTCTATCATAACGGCACGGACAACTCACGTGCCAATAATATCAATGTATATAAGATCCACATAATCAATTTATTTCCACTAAAGTGAGTTTACACTTTTTAAATCAAGTAAGAAATCAACAAAGAAATGAATTTATTTTAAAAATTATTTGGGTGAAGAAAATAACATTTTACTTAAATTAAAGCATCAGATAAATTACTGACTTGGATATAAAACTATTTAATTTAAAACATAATAATAATTTTATTTATTTAAATCAACCCAGTCATCAAAAATCAGTAAGAAAAACCAGAAATATACTTCTTCAGAGTCTCGTGCTAAAAAGCCGAAGCCAACACAATACAACTAGGAGCACAAAACACATAATAATAAAGTCAACTAGTACATCACGGAAGAAGACAAGAATTTACATATTAAATGAAACAAAATCACCCAAGACAAGAACATAAATAAAGAAATATCAACAGGGAACTCCCGAGGTACCGCCTCGTAGTCCCAAATCATAAATAAATTCACAATATCTCATTTCCTTATATCACCGCGAGAGCCTTCACATTTAATTTTTAAAGAAATTATTTTTCCCGAAATAGCATCCCGCGTTTTACCCACCCTTATCACACCGCATGACTTCTAGTAGTTCCCCTACTAGCCACGCGTTTCAAGCCCTCCTTATCTCACCGCATGCATTTTAACACCCAGACCTTATACCACCGCATGCGTATCAATATCACAATTCGCACATCAAGTGCTCAGATATCACAGCATATTATAAATTGCACATCAAGTGCTCAAATATCAAAACATATCATAAATTGTACCTCAAGTGCTCAAATATTACAACATATCACAAGTTGCACCTCAAGTGCTCAAATATTACAACATATCACAAATTGCACATCAAGTGCTCAAATATTACAACATATCAAAAATTGTACGTCAAGTACTCAAATATTACAACTTGCCACAGGAATCAACAATACATTATTTTTCACAATAAGGAGCCCATGGCTCGACCATAATGTGCACAAAATCTTAACAAAATATTCAGGAGTGAACAACTCAACAAAATAATATTTCACAATTTAACACTTTGCCTCAGTATGATTTACGGCATTTATAACTCAATACCAATTTCAACAACATGAATTGGAAAGTAATTCATCAAGAAACAACGCCTTCTTTAATCCAAATTTTTGGAAAATAGATTAATGCCTCCTTTTAAACTTACATAATAAATTATTTGCAAATGAATAATCCATAATAAAATTATCTCCAGGAAATATCAACTCAACAAAAAAATGGGATTCACATAAAAATCAAAGTGGCAATCACACCAAATTATCATATAAAAATAAATTCAACAAACAAGGATTTATGCATGACAAATAAAGAATTTACTATGTTCCAACAATTTTTTAATTTAATACATAAGGGCATCTACGAATTTGCACCAATATAATTTGCACATATAAACCAAGTACGTACTCGTCACCTCGCGTACATGGTTTCAATTACATAATTTTCACATAAGACTCAATGCCTAAGGGGTAATTACCCCCACTCAAGGTTAGACAAGATACTTACCTTTTTGAAGTTATGTCGATATTCCAAAATTGTCTTCTTGCTTGAATTGACCTCCGGACGGCTCAAATCTATCCAAATTAATTGTATAACTTCATTAAAATTCATCGAAAATAATTCCGGATAATAAAATACCAACTTAAAATTTTATTCTAAAAAGACAACGCGGGGCCCGCCTCTCGGAACCCGACAAAATTTTTATGAAATCTGAACACCCATTCCGATACGAGTTCAACCATACCAAAATTATCAAATTCCGATAACGGATCGCCCTTCAAATCTTAAATTAAAGTCTAGAGAATTTCTTTCATTTTCAACCCAATTCACTAATTTAGTGATAAAAACAATAATATATTCATGTAATTTAACCAAAATCAAGTTAGGAATTCTTACCCCCAATGTTTTTCTTGAAAAACTCTCGAACAATCGCCTCACCCGAGCTTCCTTGGTCCAAACATGGAAGAATGAGACGAATTTGGACTTTATTCTACTGCCCAGGGGTTTGTTCTTCGCGTTCGCGATGAACAAATTCTTCAACAGACATTTTTAAACTCTTCTCAGATAGACTATAGTATAATGGTCATAACGTTTTGTACAAAACTCCAAATGATGAATGGTTTGACTTTCTGAAAACTAAACTCCAAAGGTTATAACTTTTATTTTTGGATCATCTCCAAATTCCTTATAGATTGCGAGATATGAGCCTCAAAAATTAGACGACGGACAACAAAATTTCCTTCTTCGCGAACGCGAGAACCTCTTCGCGAACGCGAAGAACAAAGTCCCAACAGCAAAATCCTTCTTCTCAAACGTGAGAGGCTCCTCGCGAATGCAAAGAACAACACTAGAACCAGCAACCAACAGCATCAAAACACCCAAACTTCGTCCGGAACCACCCCGAATCAAGCCCGAGGCCCCCTGGACCCCGTCCAATCGTATTAACCAGTCCCAATACATAACACGAACTTAGTCGAAGCCTCGAATCACATCAAACAATGTTAAAACCACTAATCGCACCCCAATTCAATCTTTATGAACTTTAGAACTTTAAACTTCTACATTCAACGCCGAAACCTATCAAATCAAATCCGATTGACCTCGAATTTTGCACACAAGTCATAATTGACATTACGGACCTACTCCCACTTCCGGAATCGGAATCTGACCCCGATATTAAAAAGTCCATTCCGGTCAAACTTCCCAAAAACCTTCAAATTTCCAACTTTCGCCAAATGATTCCGAAATGACTTACAGAATTCCAAATCCACATCCGGACGCTCACCTAAGACCAGAATCACCATGCGGATCTATTCCTAGGCCCAGAATCCAAAACGAACACCGATAACATCAAAATCCACTTCAACCCAAACTTAGTAAATTCTTAAACTTTAAAAATACCAACCTTCAGTAATAGGCGCTGAAATACTCCCGGGCCACCTGATACTCGACCAGAACATACGTCCAAATCCGAAATCATCATACGGACCTATTGGAATTATCAAAATTCCATTCCGGAGTCGTTTGCTCAAAAGCCAAACTCCGGTCAACTCTTTTCATTTAAGCTTAAAAAATGAGAATTGTTCTTTTAATTAAATTCCGAATCTTCCAAAAATCAAACTCGACCACACCCGTGGGTCATAATACATATTACGAAGCTACTCGAGACCTTAAGTTACTGAACGGGGCATTAATTCTTAAAACGACAAGTCAGGTCGTTACATTCTCCCCCTCTTAAACATACGTTCGTCCTCGAACGTGCCAAGAATTATTCCTATGACATTAGATTACTGAGAGCGTTATTTCACACATACTCACGGGTGATTCTACGTCACCGTAAATTTAACAGGGGTTCGACAACATCATCTCAGTAGAGATTATTTCTTTTATTCACACTTATAAGCCTTTAAGCCAATTCCTTACACTCCAATAAATTTCAAATTCCTCACATCGACACACGGTATTAGTCCCAATCGGCTGTAGTAATTCGTGCCTACGCACACATCACACACATGTCCATAACCACATCTCTGGTCATAATAGCTGTTTATAATTAATTTCAGCATCCTCAATTAATCTCATATTCACCAAAATCTCATTTCAACTTCTCGTAACACTGACAGCAACACGTGAGGCATGAATACCTCATAATTATTTACCCGAATTAACGAGTCACATTTAACGCCACTCGGGCACTCACCTCGTAGGTTAAAACTTAATAATTACAACACAATTATGGCTAAATATGCACAGAAAGATATACAAGAATTATCAAATAAGCCTATCAGGCATGACTCCCTATTAATACTATAGTACAAATTTAAATTTCACAAAGGGAGAATTTAAACTCATAAAAAATTTCACCACAAGGACCTCGTCCTTATACAACTTTCACTGCGGCTTGTAGCCCGGTTTAAATATTTCACATCATATAAAAATGCGAGGATCTCGTCCTCAACTCCGAATCACAAGTATTTTGCACATTGTGCCAACTGAAATTTTCAATTTCCTTTCTTTCTTCTTTTCGATATATTTCGTAAACAGTTTTCATAACACATAATGAACCCTCATCCCGGTAGGGCATATAATTCATAAAATTGAAATCAATTATTTCGAAATTACATCAAAACCCACTGTAGTGAATAATAAAATTACTTTTGGACTTATAGCCCTCAATGGTACACAAAATAAAAATGATATACATGGGCTAACATCATCAAATCTCCCCCAACAAGGATAACATATAAGTGGGTCACAAAGTTATGAAGCTCATTCATAAGTGGAGCATAATAGGAGGACTCGCCTCGATACTCAGAACCGAATCAAACTAAGGAAAATATTCCTTTATAACAAATCAGGATCGTACCTGTAATGACACCATCTGATGTAGAAGCCTCAACCATACCATATCAATTATATCAACAGGTCGGGCCTCCCCCTCTAGGGCGCCCTCTACCCGCATGTCCTCTACCCCTAACTGACTGTGCATGTAGGGTAGTAACTAGAATAGAGCTTGTAGCCTAAGTATTCTGATGAAATCTGCCTCTCCCAAGTCTGGGACAATCTCTCATGATGTACCTAGTATCACCACACTGATAACAAACCCTTTGCATGTTCGGCTGCTCATATTTAGTCTATGCCAGATAAATGGAATAACCATTATAGGAACCCTATTTCGGTGGTGCATTAAAAGAACTTACCGGAGCACTCCGAGTATTCTAAAATTATTTCCATGACCCCGTTGATACTGAAATGTAGAATTATTAAGGACACAGGTGTAGCACCCTGAAAAATTTTGAAGTACTTAAGTGGTAAGCCAGGTAAATTTTGGTAAAGAAAATAATGTTTCATGGTGTCGGACTAGGCTTACGTGTGCGGCTCGGACCTTTTGGGTTGAACAATGCACCGAAAAGTAAAGAAATATTTTTGGCGGAAAAGTGCATTTCTGCGATCCATTATGCGACCGCAGAATCACTCTGCGGACCGCATAATGGCCGCAGAGTGAGGCCGTTAATTGGGCCAATTGGAAGCAATTATGCGGTCGACTATGCGACCGCATAACTGTTATGCGGTGCATTATGCGACCGCATAATGGTTATGCGGACCGCATAGTGACACATACACAGACAGTTCTTTTGGCTATTTTGAAACTAACTATGCGGTCCGCATATCGGTTATGCGATCGCATACCTTGTTCCGGAGCTCCATTTTTGGATTTTTAAAATCCGACCCTATTTCGTTAAATACACTCTTTGGGTCATTTTTGAGCTATTATCTTACATTTTAGAGGGAGAGAGGGTGCCCTAGAGTGAGAAGGTGTTCTCCAATATTTGTTCTTCAATTCTTGCTCAAGTTTTGGAAGATTAAGAAGGCAAGCTCACTAGGTCTTCATCCTAGAGGTAAGATTCTACACCCTAAACCCTAATTTCGAAATCATCTGAAATATGGGTAATTAGCAAGATAATGTTTGGGCATGATAGTTGATTATTTTACATGCATGTGATATCAAGGGGTGTCGGAAGATTGTTGAACTAAGCATGGTAAAGATTGGGTTGTGCGATGATGGAATCCTCCATAAAAGGGACCTTCAAACCTTATGCACACCTTGTGTTTGATAAAATGCTCAAATGAGCTAGAAACATGATCATCTTCCTAATTATGGTTCAATTTGCTATATTTCTAAAATAGATTGAAGTTGCTAAGAATTACGGAACGTTTTAGATTTTAAGGAAGCTCAATTGAGGTAGGTTGGCTAAACTCTTCTTTAAGAGTTTGAATTCTCATTATCCTTGTAAGTTCCGAGATGTTGATTATAAATCGAGTATTCCGATAAGTTTTGTGATGAATATATATGTTCAATTCGTATTTCAAATGCTCTTATCATATTGCATTATAAATTGAGGATGTGTCCCAAACTATGGATTGCCTATCCATATGTTATAATTTCTAGTCGTGATTTATGTGAAAGGTATTATGCCAAGTTGTGTAGAGATTGTGATTGTGATACACCTCCACCCGCATACATTGGGGTGAGGCGGCATGACCGCTTTGTGTGGGGATTATGGTATAGAGATTGTGATTGTGATTGTGATACACCTCCACCCGCATATATATTAGGGTGAGGCGGCATGACCGCTTTGTGTAGGGATTATGATATTGTGGGACTGCACCTCCACCCGCTTACATTGGGGTGAGGCGGTACGACCGCTTTGTGTATGGTTTTGGTATTATTACGGCACCACCACCCACATACATTGGGGTGAGGCGGCATAGTCGCTTTGTGTTGGTATTGGTATCGTTGATGTATTTCCACTCGCATACATTGGGGTGAGGCGGCATAGACGCTTTGTGTAGGTTCTTGGTATTGTGGTTATACATCCACCCGCATACATTGAGGTGAGGCGGCAGGGCCGCTTGATTAGAGTTGTGGTATTGTACGTACACCTCCACCTGCATACATCGGGTGAGGCGGCGGGGCCGCTTTGTGTGAAGATGGTTATAGAGGATCTCATCTTAAATCCTATAAATGTTGTTGATAGCTTTTAATAAGCTTGCTATGGTTGAGACGGTTATCTATATTATTCTATTGCCGCACTGGTTCATCATAATTATCTTGTATTTCTAAATTCTTAAATTGGTGTTTAGTTTTCATACTAGTACTATTCGACGGTACTAACGTCCCTTTTGCCGGGGGCGCTGCATCTTTAAATGGATGCAGGTGGTTCCACAGCAGGAGACATTGATCAGTGATAGAAGTACACCTTCTTCCCAGTTGACTTGGTAGCCTCACTTCATCCCGGGGTCATGTATCTTTTGTTCTTTATGTATTATGGTTGAGGTATAGCCGGGGCCTTGTTGTCGGCATTATCGTTGTACTCTTCTTTATCTATAGAGGCTCCGTAGACATAGTGTGGGTTGTGTATTGGTACTGGGAAAGACAAACTATGCTATGTTGTGGTTGTATTACTTGTCCATTTGAGACTTTAAAAATGGTGAAACTTATGGTAAGAAATTGGTAATTGCAAACACGTCCACTTTATTGTTTAATTAAGGAAAAAATATATCCTCTTTATTCATGAATGAGTTTGGGTAGAAGAAATCTAACAGGCTTGCTCTGTCGGATTGACCCTGATGATACTGAAATGTAGAATTATTAAGGACGCATGAATACCACAAGTCTCAGCATCATCCCATACAAATCTCAGCTCTTAATCATATACAAGTTTCGGAGAACCTTTCAATACTACATAAATACATCTCAGGCCAAAACTGATATAACACATGACCCCGCAATCTGATCGTTGATAGTGGACTCCCCTCACTTGGCGCGAAGCCATAGGACACATTCCGATAATCCACAATACTAACCTTCATCGCTAGTACGACACCGATCATAAGATACCTCAAGCCATTTATTTGGCGCATGTCATCCTCGTGACAGACAAAATTGCTTCCTCGAGTGCCTTGGCTGCTCGTATGTACCCTTCACTAAATAGAAATCCCATACGAACTACATAGTCTCTAATACCACCAACTATTTCAGATCCACATCCACCTCGTGACCCTACCACGATTGTGACGATTAGGAAATTAATTAAACCTTCTTAAGATCATACTTATCAACCAGGTATCAAAACCTGCAGCACCCCTATGTGCACAACTGAATGATCTCTCAATACTTCTGCATCCTCGATCTGGACGACACATGGTAACAATGGTTGAGCAATCCTGGCTCCCTTATAACCTCTCTGTAGTATCACGAACCGTTGGCGCATAGTTGATACCGAGTGCGCAATTTCATACACAAGTGGATGCAAAAGAACATAAGATATATGTTTCAAGCTAAATAAATGTCGCACGATAAGGAATGAAAGAAGAGGATATTTTTCCTACTAGCTCTGTAGCCTCTCGAAGATAAGTACAGACGTCTCCGTACCAATCCGCAAGACTCTACTAAACTCGTTCATGACTCGTAGAACCTATGAACCTGGCTCTGATACCAACTTGTCTCGACCCAAAATCCCACCATAAGCGTCGTGATGGCACTTAGTATCTAAGACTAGGTAAGCCGATTACAATTACAATTCAAGCCTATTTTTTAAATCGAAACCAACAGCGGAAATAATTATAATGCCTTCCAAAGACTGGTAATACTGAGTCATGAGCTCTAACTGAGTACATGCAGTGATCCCCAAGGATCGAATATACAATATTGTTCGAATAAGAGTGGACAGTACAATAAAAATGGAAAGACTCCGGGGACTGCGATGACCAAGCATCCCTACCTTGAATCCTTGCGATCACACTCTAATCTCTATCTGAATCTGATATCTCCAATACCTGTCTCTGCACAAAAATGTGCAGAAGTGTAGTATGAGTACACCACAGTCGGTACCCAGTAAGTATCAAGACTAACCTCGATGGAGTAGTAACGAGGTACAGTCAAGACACTCACTAGTCAATTAACCTGTGCAATATAGCAGTAAGCAATAGTACTGGAAAATAACTAGCAATAATAATAGCAAAATTAACTAGTGATATAAACAACAAGACTACAAGAACACCATAATTATTACTCAAACGAATAAAGAACACAAGTACAACCAATTAAACATGTCCTTCAAATATAAATCCTTCACATATAATTCTTTCGAATAATTACCTTCCGAATATAATTCTTTGAAATAATATTTTTAATGTAATTCTTTCAAATAAAAGTCACCTTGTGACACCTCATTTAAAAATCATAACCATACGGGTCTCAGCCCACTTCCATATTTTCACGGCACCTCGTGCCTATATTTCTATCATAACTGCACGGACAACTCACGTACCAATAATATCAATGTATATAAGATCCACACGATCAATTTATTTCCACTAAAGTGAGTTTACAATTTTTAAATCAAGTAAGAAATCAACAAAGAAATAAATTTATTTTAGAAATCATTTGGGTGAAGAAAATAATATTTTACTTAAATTAAAGCATCAGATAAACTACTGAGTTGGATGTAAAACTATTTAATTTAAAACATAATAATAATTTCTTTTATTTAAATCAACCCAGTCATCGAAAGTCAGTAAGAAAAACCAGAAATATACTTCTTCAGAGTCTCGTGCTAAAAGGCCAAAGCCAACACAATACAACTAGGAGCACAAAACACATAATAATAAAGTCAACTAGTACATCACGGAAGAAGACAAGAATTTACATATTAAATGAAACAAAATCACCCAAGACAAGAACATAAATAAAGAAATATCAACAGGGCACTCCCGAGGTACCACCTCGTAGTCCCAAATCATAAATAAATTCACAATATCTCATTTTCTTATATCACCGCGGGAGCCTTCACATTTAATTTTTAAAGAAATTATTTTTTCCGAAATAGCATCCCGCGTTTTACCCACCCTTATCACACCGCATGACTTCTAGTAGTTCCCCTACTAGCCACGCGTTTCAAGCCCCCCTTATCTCACCGCATCTGTTTTAACACCTAGACCTTATACCACCGCATGCGTATCAATATCACAATATATCACAATTCGCACATCAAGTGCTCAAATATCACAGCATATAATAAATTGCACATCAAGTATTCAAATATCAAAACATATCATAAATGGCACCTCAAGTGCTCAAATATTACAATATATCACAAGTTGCACCTCAAGTGCTCAAATATTATAACATATCACAAATTGCACATCAAGTGCTCAAATATTACAACATATCAAAAATTGCACATCAAGTGCTCAAATATTACAACTTGCCACAGGAATCAACAATACATTATTTTCCACAATAAGGAGCCCATGACTCGACCATAATGTGCACAAAATTTTAACAAAATATTCGGGAGTGAACAACTCAACAAAATAATATTTCACAATTTAACACTTTGCCTCAGTATGATTTACGGCCTTTATAACTCAATACCAATTTCAATGACATGAACTGGAAAGTAATTCATCAAGGAACAACACCTTCTTTAATCCAAATTTTTGGCAAATAGATTAATGCCTCCTTTTAAACTTACATAATAAATTATTTGCAAATGAATAATTCATAATGAAATTATCTCCATGAAATATCAACTCAACAAAAAACCGGGATTCACATAAAAATCAAAGTGGCAATCACACCAAATTATCATAAAAAAACAAATTCAACAAACAAGGATTTATGCATGACAAATAAAGGACTTACTATGTTCCAACAATTTTCAAATTTAATACATAAGGGCGTCTACGAATTTTCACCAATATAATTTGGACATATAAACCAAGTACGTACTCGTCACCTCGCGTATATGGTTTCAACGCAATTCACTAATTTAGTGATAAAAACAACAATAGATTCACGTAATTTAACCAAAATCAAGTTAGAAATTCTTACCACAATGTTTTTCTTGAAAAACTCTCGAAACATCGCCTCAAACGAGCTTCCTTGGTCCAAAAATGGAATAATGAGACGAATTTGGACTTTATTCTGATGCCCAGGAGTTTGTTCTTCGTTGTGATGACCCAAAATGTCATCTCTAAATTTAATAATTAATTTTGTATTCTAAGACCTCGAAAAGCACTATTTACCATTCTTCGACTTGCGTGCGCAGCCCGTAAAATTATCCGGAAAGTTTTTATGTGAAAAATGGATTAACATATGAATTGGAGCTTTAAAACATAACTAAGTTGACTTTGGTCAACATTTTTAGCAAACGGACTCGGATCAGTATTTTGACAGTTCCAATAGATCCGTATCGTGATTTGGGACTTGGGCGTATGCATAGAATCAAATTTCGATGTCCCTAGCCCGAGATATGGAATTTTGATAAAAAATTAAAAGTTTAAGTTCAAATAGTGACCGGATGTCGAATTATGTGCAAACGACTCCGGAATAGAATTTTGATGATTCCAACAGCTTTGTATGGTGATTTTGGACTTAGGAGCGTGTTCGGAATTTTAGTTGGAAGTCAGTAGTTAAATTAGGCTTGAAATGGCTAAAATAAGAATTGAAGTTTGGAAGTTTGATCGGGGAGTTGACTTTTTGACATCGGGGCCGAAATCCAGTTCCGAAAATTTTCATAGCTCCGTTATGTCATTTATGACTTGTGTGCAAAATTTGAGGTCAATCGGACTTGATTTGGTAGGTTTCGACATCGAATGTAGAAGTTGGAAATTTTAAGTTTCATTAAGCTTGAATTGGAGCATAATTCGTAGTTTTAGCGTCATTTTATGTGATTTGAGGTTTCAAATAAGTTCGTATGATGTTTTAGGACTTGTTGGTATATTTGGTTGAGTTCCCTAGGGTCTCGGGTGAGTTTCGAATGGTTAACGGATCAAAAGTTGGACTTAAAACAGCTGCTGCAATTTTTCCTTTATGCTGGAAATTCTAGGCCAAGATCGAGCCCAAGATCGAGACCCACGATGGAGGCCATGATCGAAGCCACGATCAAGGCCTAGGATCGAGGCCACGATCGAGGCCAAAGATCGAGGCCATGATCAAGGCCACGATCGAGGCCGAGGATCGAGGCCATGATCGACGCCGAGGATCGAGGCCATGATCGAGGCCACGATCGAGGCCGAGGATCGAGGTCATGATCGAGGGCTGCCTGGGCAAAATTATAAAAGAGGGCATTCATCTCATTCGCCATTTTTAACAAATTGGAGCTTGAGCAGAGGCGATTTTCAAGGAAAAGACATTGGGGTAAGTGATTCTAACTCGGATTTGGTCAATATACACGAATATATCATTGTTTTCACTATTTAATTAGTGTTTTGAGATTGAAATTTGGAAAATTTTAAGAAATCTCATAGAAACTAATTTTTGAGATTTCAGTATCGATTCGGAGTCGGATTTGAGTGAAACTGGTATGGTTGGACTCGTAATTGAATGGGTTGTTGGATTTTGTACCTTTCGCCGGATTCTGAGACGTGGGCCCCATGGACGAATTTTTAATTAATTTCGAATTTTTATTGAAAAATATAGTATTTTCTTATGGAATTGATTCCTATAATTTTTAGTAATTGTATCGAATTACTTTGGCTAAATTCAAGCCATTCAGAGTTGGATAATCGAGGAAAAAGCCTTCTAGTGGATTAATTTAGAGCAAATTGAGGTAAGTCTCTTGTCTAATCTTGTGAGGAGGAAATTACCCCATAGGTAATTAAAATAATAATTGTTGCTAACAGTGGGGGCTACGTACGCACGAGGTGACGAGAGTCCGTGCGTAGCTACTATAAATGCTAAAGCCCGGGTAGTTTAGGACTCAAATGCTAAAGTCCGGGTAGTTTAGGACTCAAAGCATGAATTACTTGTGTAAATTGTATTCTTTGTTTAATTAATATTATTTGATATATATTTATATATTGTGAATTATTAGATAAAAAAATATTAAAGGATGGAAATCTCATATGCTTGAATTTTCTGTTTAAACTAATTAATTGTTAAGAGAAATTGTTCTTCCTCCCGAAATTTATCTTAATAAATATACTCTCTTTCCGGAGGTCCATAAGAAAATATCCTCCTTTCTTGTGGAGCGGGATAGATGAATCTATGGATCATGCCGCACATCCCTCGGCAGTGTACACGACACTCTGGATCGGGCCGTACGACCTCGACAGAAATCGTGCTTAATAATAATAATATTACATGATACTTAGACAGTTTATTGCAGCTTGTAAAGCTATTTGATAAATTGGAAATTTATTGAAATTGAATTGCAGCTTGTAAAGCTATTTGATAAATTGGAAATTTTATTGAAATTGAAGGATTTAATTAATAGATTGGAAATTGTTGCATTTGAAGGATTTTTTTATTATTTTTGCTAATTGAATAAAATTATTGTTAACTCTGTGAATCATGTTGATTTGAATAATTATAATTTATTTCATTTATTATTGTTGACCCTTAGTGAGTGTCAAAGTCGACTATCTCGTCTCTACCACTTCGAGATTAGGCTTGATACTTACTGGGTATACAATGTTTACGTACTCATGCTACACGTGTTGCACCTTTTGTGTAGGATCTGAGACAGATACTAGTGGAGAACCTATCATCGCACATCCTCGTTATCTAGGGGCATAGTGGTGAGCTACCTTTCTGAGCCGTCCTGTAGCTACCAGTGCCTCTTCTTGTATTTTTAATTCTATCTATTTTCATTTCAGACAGTATTTGGATTTTTATATAATCTACTTGATGCTCATATACTTGTGACACCGGGTCTTGGCACACACATTGGTAGAATTTGGTGTCTTATTATTTTTCTTGGATTTAAATTTTATCGATATATGTTTAATTTATAAGTTGGCTTGCCTGGCTGTAGTGCTGGGCGCCATCACGGCCTATAGGTAAAATTGGGTTGTGACAACATGGTATTAGAGCACTAGGTTTACGTAGGTCTCACAAGTTATGATCAGACCTAATAGAGTCTTGCGGATCGGTACGGGGACGTATGTACTTATCTTCGAGAGGCTATAGGGTGTTAGGAAATTACCTTTCTTCATATTCCATCGTGCAATTGATGTAGTTCTAAATATCCTTCTCTTATTCTCTCTCAGATGATGAGAACACGCTCTAATGAGATTCCAGACCAGGGAAGAGCTACTCCCCCAGTTGCAAGAGGCCGAGGCAGAGGGAGGGCTCCAGCCCGTGGTAGAGGACGAGGATGTCCCAGGACTGTTCTAGTTATGCCGCCAGTGGGTCCAGCAAAGAATCCCATTATTGAGGAGCAGGGTGAAGTGCCTGTGGCAGAGCCAGCTCCGGTGGATTTCACATCTGCACCGGGATTTCAGGATGTCATGGGTCGTATGCTGCGGTTCATGGAGAATATGACTCAGGCTGGTTTATTTTCGGCAGACCCAGCCACATCTCAGGTGGGCGGGGGAGCAAAGACTCCGACCGCACAAGCTCATGGACAAGCAGCTGCTATATATCAGACCCAGGGTGCACTACCCGTGGGTGAAGCCCAGCCAGTGGCAGCAGTTACACCTGAGCCCAGGCCAGCTGTAGTCGCTGATCCCTAGAAACTATTAAACAGATGGACTAGACTACATCCTCCTATCTTTGGGGGTGAGAGACATGAGGATACTCAGGATTTCATTGATCGGTGTAAGGATAGACTGTACAACATGAGGATATTGGAGTCTCATGGGGTAGACATTGCTACTTTTCAGCTAGAGGGCAGAGCCCGTAGATGGTGGTAGTCTTATGTTCTTGGCAGACCAACAGATTCTCCTCCCATGACTTGGGATAGGTTCACCCGTATCTTCCTGGAGAGGCATATTCCACCCTCTCAGAGGGAAGAGTTACGGTTTCAGTTTGAGCAGCTCTAGCAGGGTCAGATGTCAGTGACCGATTATGAGGCGAGGTTATCTGAGTTATCTCGCCATGCACTTATGATACTCCCTTCTGAGGCGGAGAGAGTACGGAGGTTTGTAGCTGGTTTACATACTGGCATTCAGCCCACTATGGCTCGAGAGGTTGAGATAGGTATTTCTTATGAGCTAGTTGTAGAGATAGCCCGGAGGATTGAGGGGGTACATCAGCATAGCCGAGAGCAGGTTACTAGAGATAAGCAGTTTAGGTATTCTGGAGAGTTCAGAGGTGCTCCGTCTAGGGGAAGAGGTCAGTTCGTGAGAGGGCAGTCCAGCATACCCCCATATCTAAACACTACCGCCTCCTCGAGGTGCTCCAGTGCGACCCTATCTCAGTGCTATACCAGAGAGTTCTTATCGCCCACCAGCTATTCAGGGTTCTTCTAGTAGGTATTCAGGTAACCAGGGCCAGACTTCTAGTCAACAGCTTATCGCACCGAAAAGCTGAGCATGAGAGTAGTGCTTCAGACACTGCGGGAATAAAAGCTATATGCTAAGTTCCCTAAATGTGAGTTTTGGCTAGAGTCTATAGCATTTTGGGGGCATATTGTATCGGGCTAGGGTATTAAGGTTGATCCCAAAAAGATTGAGGCAGTTCAGAATTGGCATCGTCCCACTTTGGCTACTGAGATCAGGAGTTTCCTAGGTTTAGCAGGTTATTATCGTCGGTTCGTGGAGGGCTTTTCATCTATTGCAGCACCTTTGACCAAATTAACCCAGAAGGGTGCTTCGTTCTGATGGTCAGGTGATTATGAGGTGAGCTTTCAGAAGCTCAAGACAGCATTGACTACAGCACCAGTGTTAGTGTTGCCTTCCGGTTCGGGGATGTATACAGTGTATTGTGACGCTTCACGCGTTGGCTTGGGTTGTGTATTGATGTAGGAAGGGCATGTTATTGCATATGTTTCATGCCAGCTGAAGTCCCACGAGAAGAATTATCCAATACATGATTTGGAATTAGCTACGATTGTTCACGCTCTTAAGATTTGGAGGCATTATCTTTATGGGGTGTCTTGTGAAGTTTACACTGATCATCGCAGTTTGCACCATTTGTTCAAGTAGAGAGACCTAAATCTGAGACATCCCAGATAGCTTAAGTTACTAAAAGATTATGATATTACTATCCTATATCATTCGGGAAAAGCAAATGTGGTTGCAGACGCCTAGAGTAGAAAGGCGGAGAGTATGGGTAGTTTGGCTTTCATTTCAGCAGAGAAGAGGCCATTGGCTTCAGATATTCAGTCCTTGGCCAACAGACTTGTGCGGCTGAATATTTCAGAGCCCAGTCGAGTTCTTGCATGTGTTGTAGCTCAGTCTTCACTATTTGAACATATCAAGGCTCGCTAGTATGATGATCCACACTTAATGGTTCTTCGAGAAATGGTACTACGGGGTGGTGCCAAGGAAGTTACTATTGGAGCGGATGGCGTTCTGTGACTCTAGGATCGTCTATGTGTCCCTAATATGGATGGACTGAGGAAAAAGATCGTAGAGGAGGCACACAGTTCTCAGTATTCTATTCATCCAGGTGCTACGAAGATGTATTGTGACCTGAGGCAGCATTATTGGTGGCGACGAATGAAAAAGGACATTGTTGAGCATGTAACTAGGTGTCTAAATTGTCAGCAAGTTAAATATAAGCACCAGAGGCCAGGTGGCCTACTTCAGCAGATGACTATACCAGAGTGGAAATGGGAACGCACCATTATGGACTTTGTAGTTGGGTTGCCGCGGACCTTGCGGAAGTTTGATGTAGTTTGGGTCATTGTTGACAGGTTGACCAAGTCGGCATATTTCATCCCGGTTGTGACTACGTATACTTCATAGAGGTTGGCCCAAATTTATATTCAGGAGATAGTTCGGTTGCATGGTGTGCCAATTTCTATCATATCAGATAGAGGTCCTCAGTTTACTTCACATTTATAGAGAGCAGTATAAAGTGAGTTGGGGACCCGTGTAGTGCTCAGCACAGCCTTTTATCCACAGACCGACGGGCAGTCAGAGTGGACAATTCAGAATTTGGAGGATATGCTCAGGTCATGTGTGATTGACTTTGGAAGTCAGTGGGATCGTTTCTTTCCTTTGGCCGAGTTCGCTTATAATAACAGTTACCAATCCAGCATCGAGATGGCTCCATTTGAGGCTTTATATGGTCGGCGATATCGTTCGCCCATCAGAAGGTTTGAGCCCGGTGAGGCTAAATTATATGGTACTGATTTGGTAAAAGATGCCTTGGAAAAGGTAAAGTTGATTCGGGAGCGACTTCATACAGCACAGTCCAGACAGAAGAGTTACGCAGATCAGAAAGCACGAGATCTATCATTTATGATGGGTGAAAAGGTTTTCTTGAAGGTTTCACCGATAAAGGGAATCATGAGATTCGGGAAGAAGGGTAAGTTGAGCCCAAGGTTTATAGGCCCATTTGAGGTGTTGAGACGAGTTGGGGAGGTTGTTTATGTGCTTGCATTGCCTCCCAACCTATCGGGAGTTCATCCGGTTTTCCATGTATCTATGCTCCGGAAGTATCATGTCGACCTATTACATGTGTTAGACTTCAGCACAAATCAGCTAGATAATAGCTTAGGTTATGAAGAGGAGCCAGTTGCCATTGTTGATAAACAGGTTCGCCAGTTAAGGTCCAAGAGGATTTCTGTAGTAAAAGTCCAGTGGAGGGGCCAACCAGTTGAGGAAGCGACTTGGGAGGCCAAGAAAAACATGCGGAGCAGATATTCACACTTATTCAACACTTCATGTATAATTCTAAACCCGTTCGAGGACGAACGTTTGTTTTAGAGGTGGAGAATGTGATGACCAAAAATGTCATCTCTAAATTTAATAATTAATTCTCTGTTCTAAGACCTCGAAAAGCACTGTTTATCATTTCTCGACTTGCGTGCGCAGCCCGTAAAATTTTCCGAAAAGTTTTTATGTGAAAAATGGATTAAAATGTGAATTAGAGCTTTAAAACTCAACTAAGTTGACTTTGATCAACATTTTCAGCAAACGGACTCGGATCAGTGTTTTGACAGTTCCGGTAGGTCCGTATCATGATTTGGGACTTGGGCGTATGCCCGGAATCAAATTCTGAGGTCCCTTGCCCGAGATATAGAATTTTGATGAAAAATTAAAAGTTTAAGTTCAAATAGTGACCGGATGTCGAATTATGTGCAAACGACCCCGGAATAGAATTTTGATGATTCCAACAGCTCTGTATGGTCATTTTGGACTTAGGAGTGTGTTCGAAATTGTATTTGGAAGTCTGTAGTTAAATTAGGCTTGAAATGGCTAAAATAAGAATTTAAGTTTGGAAGTTTGACCGGGGAGTTGACGTTTTGATATCGGGGTCGGAATCCAATTCCGAACATTTGCATAGCTCCGTTATGTTAAATTTTCATAGCTCTGTTATATCATTTATGCCTTGTGTGCAAAATTTGAGGTCAATCGGACTTGATTTGATAGGTTTCGACATCGAATGTAGAAGTTGGAAATTTTAAGTTTCATTAAGCTTGAATTGGAGCATAATTCGTGGTTTTAGCGTCGTTTTATGTGATTTGAGGTTTCAAATAAGTTCGTATGATGTTTTAGGACTTTTTGGTATATTTGGTTGAGATCCTGAGGGCCTCGGGTGAGTTTCGGATGGTTAACGGATCAAACGTTGGACTTAAAACAACTGCTACAATGTTTCATTTCTGCTGGAAATTCTGGGCCAAGATCGAGCCCAAGATCGAGACCCATGATCGAGGCCATGATCAAGGCCGAGGATCGAGGTCATGATCGAGGGTTGCCTGGGTAAAATTATAAAAGAGGGCATTCGTCCCATTCGCCATTTTTAACAAATTGGAGCTTAAGCAGAGGCGATTTTTGATAGATTTTCAAGGAAAAGATATTGGGTTAAGTGATTCTAACTCGGATTTGGTCAATATACACGAATATATCATTGTTTTCACCATTTAATTAGTGTTTTAAGATTGAAATTTGGGAAATTTTTAGAAATCTCATAGAAACGAATTTTTGAGATTTCAGTATCGATTCGGAGTCGGATTTGAGTGAAACTGGTATGGTTGGACTAGTAATTGAATGGGTTGTCGGATTTTGTAACTTTCGCCGGATTCCGAGACGTGGGCCCCATGGATGAATTTTTAATTAATTTCGGACTTTTATTGAAAAATGTTGTATTTTCTTATGGAATTGATTCCTATAATTATTAGTAATTGTATCGAATTATTTTGGCTAGATTCAAGCCATTCGGAGTTGGATAATCGAGGAAAAGGCTTTCTAGTGGATTAAATTGGAGCAAATTGAGGTAAGTCTCTTGCCTAATCTTGTGAGGGGAAATTACCACATAGGTAATTAAAGTAATAATTGTTGCTAATTGTGGGGGCTACGTACCCACGAGGTGACGAGAGTCCGCGCGTAGCTACTATAAATGCTAAAGTCCGGGTAGTTTCGGACTCAAAGCATGAATTACTTGTGTAAATTGTATTCTTTATTTAATTAATATTATTTGATATATATATATATATTTGTGTGAATTATATTCCTTGATTAATTAATATTAAATTGATATATATGAATATATTGTGAATTGTTAGATAAAGATATTAAAGGATGAAAATTTCATATGCTTGATTTTCTGTTTAAATCAATTAATTGTTAAAAGAAATTATTCTCCTCCTGAATTTATCTCATAATAAATATACTCTCCTTCCGGAGATACATAAGAAAATATCCTCCTTTATTGTGGAGCGGGCCGAATGCCTCGGCAGGATAGATGCATCTATGGATCGTGCTGCACGTCCCTCGGCAGTGTACACGACACTCTCGATCCGGCCGTACGACCTCGACAGAAATCGTGCTTAATAATAATAATATTACACGATATTTGGACAGTTTATTGGAGCTTGTAAAGCTATTTGATAAATTAGAAATTTATTGAAATTGAATTGCAGCTTGTAAAAATATTTGATAAATTAAAAATTTTATTGAAATTGAAGGATTTAATTAATAGATTGGAAATTGTTGCATTTGAAGGATTTTTTTTATTATTTCTGCTAATTGAATAAAATTATTGTTAACTCTATGAATTATGCTGATTTGAATAATTATAATTTATTCCATTTATTATTGTTGACCCTTAGTGAGTGTCAAAGTCGGCTATCTCGTCTCTACCACTTCGAGATTGGGCTTGATACTTACTGGGTACACGTTGTTTACGTACTCATGCTACACTTGTTGCACTTTTTGTGCAGGATCTGAGACAGATACTAGTGGAGGACCTATCATCGCACATCCTCGTTATTCAGGGGCGTAGTGGTGAACTGCCTTTCTGAGCCGTACTGCAGCTACCAGTGCCTCTTCTTGTATTTTCAATTCTGTCTATTTTCATTTTCGACAGTATTTGGAGTTTTGTATAATCTACTAGATGCTCATACACTTGTGACACCAGGTCTTGGCACACACATTGGTAGAATTTGGTGTCTTATTATTTTTCTTGGATTTAAATTTTATCGATATATGTTTAATTTATAAGTTGGCTTGCCTAGCTATAGTGTTGGGAGCCATCATAACCTATAGGTGAAATTGGGTCGTGACATTCGCATTCGCGACAATCCCCTCGCGTTCGCGACGAACAAATTCTTCAACAGACATTTTCAAACTCTTCTCAGACAGCCTCTAGTATAATGGTCATCACCTTTTGTACAAAACTCCAAATAATGAATGGTTTGACTTTCTTAAAACTAGACTCCAAAGGCTATAACTTTCATTTTTGGATCATCTCCAAATTCCTTATAGATTGCGAGATATGAGCCTCCAAATTCAGACGACGGACAACAAAATTTCCTTCTTCGCGAACGCGAAGAACAAAGTCCCAACAGCAAAATCCTTCTTCGCGAACGCGAGAGGCTCCTCGCGAACGCGAAGAACAACACCAGAACCAGCAACCAGCAGCATCAAAACACCCAAACTTGGTCCGGAACCACCCCGAATCAAACCAGAGGCCCCCGGGACCCCATCCAATCATACTAACCTGCCCCAATACATAACACGAACTTAGTCGAAGCCTCGAATCACATCAAACAACGCTAAAACCATGAATCGCACCCCAATTCAATCTTTATGAACTTTAGAACTTCAAACTTCTACATTCAATGCCGAAACCTATCAAATCAAATCTGATTGACCTCGAATTTTGCACACAAGTCATAATTGACATTACGGACCTACTCGCACTTCCGGAATCGAAATTCGACCCCGATATCAAAAAGTCCACTCCCGGTCAAACTTTCCAAAAACCTTCAAATTTCCAACTTTCGCCAAATGACCCCGAAATGACCTACAGACTCCCAAATCCACATCCGGACGCTTACCTAAGACCAAAATTACCACACGGAGCTATTCCCAGGCTCGGAATCCCAAACGGACACCGATAACATCAAAATCCACTTCAACCCAAACTTAGAAAATTCTTAAACTTTAAAAATACCAACCTTCAGTAATAGGCGCCGAAATACTCCCGAGCCACCAGATATTCGACCAGAACATACGTCCAAGTCTGAAATCATCATACGGACCTATTGGAATTATCAAAATTCCATTCTAGAGTCGTTTGCTGAAAAGTCAAACTCCGGTCAATTCTTTTCATTTAATCTTAAAAAATGAGGATTGTTCTTTTAATTAAATTCTGAATCTTCCGAAAATCAAACTCGATAGCAACCGCGGGTCATAATACATATTACGAAGCTGCTCGAGATCTTAAGTCACTGAACGAGGCATTGATTCTTAAAACTCCAAGTCGGGTCGTTACAAATTCTATTCTTTTTCCAAGAAATATCAATGAAAATAGAAAAGATACCGATTAATATAAATTTAAGAAAATAATACCAATTCCAAATTCTACCAATGTGTGTGCCAAGACCTAGTATCACAAGTGTATGAGCAACTAGTAGATTATACAAAACTTCAAATATTGTCTGAAATAAAATAGACAGAATGTAAATACAAGAAGAGACACTGGTAGCTGCAGAACGGCTCAGAAAGGCAGCTCACCACTACGCCTCTGGATAACGTGGGTGTAATATGATAGGTCCTCCACTAGTACCTGCCTCAAATCCTGCACAGAAAGTACAACAAGTGTAGTATGAGTGCGTAAACAACGTGTATCCAGTAAGTATCAAGCCTAATCTTGAATTATTTAAATTAGCATGATTCACAGAGTTAACAATAATTTTATTCAATTAGCAGAAATAATAAAAATCCTATAAATGCAACAATTTCTAATCTATTAATTAAATTCACAAGCTGCAATTAAAATAGCAAGGTATCGTGTAATTATTATTATTATTAGGCACGATTTCTGCCGAGGTCGTACGGCCCGTTCCAGAGTATCGTGTACAATGTCGTGGGACGTGCGACACGATCCATAGATGCATCTATCCTGCCGAGGCGTTCGACCCGCTCCACAAGAAAGGAGGACATTTTTTTATGTACCTCCGGAAGGAGAGTATATTTATTATAAGATCAATTCGAGAGGATGAACAATTTCTTTTAATAATTAATTAATTTAAATAGAAAATTAAGCATATGATATTTCCATCTTTTAATATCTTCCCTAACAATTCACAATATATATATATATATCAAATAATTTTAATTAAACAAAGAATACAATTTACACAAGTAATTCATGATTTGAGTCCTAAACTACCCAGACTTTAGCATAAATAGTAGCTACGCACGGACTCTCGTCACCTTGTGCGTACGTAGCCCCTGATATTTAGCACAATTATTTAATTTAATCACCTATGTGGTAAATTCCCCCTCACAAGATTAGACAAGAGACTTACCTTGTCTCAAAGTCCACTTTCCAATTACTACGTCACGTAAAATTCTCAATTCGATGCCGAAAAATCCGAAACTATCCAAATGTTATACAAAATAATTAATACATGTTCAATAATTCGAATTTAGGCTATTAAATAAATTACCCAACACAAAATGGCAAAATTCCTAAAATTTACCCCAGGCCCACGTGCCCGGATTCCGGAAATTTTCGGATGAAAACGTTACCCATAATCTCAAGAACTCAAATATATAATTTCTATCCAGTTCCATAACCATTTTCGTGGTTAAAATCTCATTTTTATAAAAAATTAGTTTTTTCATCTAAACTTTTGATTTCTAAGATTTACTAGTTATAATCTACCCATAATCTATGTATTTAACTCAAGGGTGTAGAATTAACTTACCTTCCAATTGCTAGTTGAAATCCCCCTCTCAAAAGCTCTGAAATCGCCCGGAAATGGAGGAAAAATGGGCTCAAAATGGTTGAATCCTGTTCTTTTAAGCTTTCTGCCAAACAGGCCTTTCGTACCTGCGGAGGTGGGAACTCAAAATGGTTGATTCTCATTCTTTTAAGTTTTCTGCCAAACAGGCCTTTCGCACCTGCGGAGGTGGGAACGCACATGCGGCTTCGCACCTGCGCCAAAGCCTCGCAGGTGGGAGTTCCACTCGCCTGACCAAGCCTCGCACCTGCGCGTTCGTAGGTGCGCCAAAGTTTCGCACCTGCGGTGGCAAGCTTTCCTACCTCCTTCCGCTTCAGCGAACAAACGTCGCATCTGCGATGGTCGCACCTGCGACTGTCCAAGCACAAGTGCGATCGTACCAGAAGAAGAAAGCTTCAGTTCTTCCTCCAAATTTCAGAATTGGTCCGAGCCTCGTCCGGTTAACACTCGAGACCATCGGGGCCCCGCCCGAACATACCAACAAGTTTGAAATCATAAAACGGACTCGCTCGAACCCTCGGTATGTGTAAAACAACATCAGAACTAAGAATCATACCCCAAACCAAATTGATTCAACTTAGAAATTTCAAGTTCTTCAATTTACTTCTAATGCGTTGAAAATATACTTAAACTACTCGGAATGACACGAAATTTTGCGGGCAAGTCTTAAATCACTATACGGAGCTATTCCCAAACTTGGAATTCCAAACGGACTTCAATTACTCCAAAACCTACTCCAAACCAAATTTAAAAAACTTTAAATCTTCAAATAGTTGATTTTCACTATTAAGCGCCAAAACGCTCTCGGGTTATCCAAAACCCGGTTCGAACATACGCCCAAGTTCAAAATCATCATACAAACCTATTGGAACTGTTAAATCCCAATTCCGGGGTCATTTTCTAAAAATGTTGACCGAAGTCAAACTTGGCCTTTCAAAGCCAACTTAAGGAACCAAGTGTTCCGATTTCAACCCAAACACTTCAAAATCCCGAACCAACCCTCCCCGCAAGTCATAAATCAATAAAAGCACATACGGGAGGTTTTATTTTAGGGAACGGGGTTCTAAAAGTTAAAATGACCGGTTGGGTCATTACATTCTCCACCTCTTAAACAAACGTTCATCCTCGAACGAGTTTAGAATAATACCTGGAGTGCTAAATAAGTGTGGAGCTCCGCATGTCCTCCTCGGCCTCCCAAGTCGCTTCCTCGACTGGTTGGCCCCTCCACTGGACTTTTACTGCAGAAATTCTCTTGGACCTCAACTGGCGAACCTGTTTATCAACAATGGCAACTGGCTCCTCTTCATAACCCAAACTCTTATCTAGCTGAACTGTGCTGAAGTCCAACTCATGTGACAGGTCAGCATGATACTTCCGGAGCATAGATACATGGAATACCGGATGAACTCCCGATAGACTGGGAGGCAATGCAAGCTCATAAGCAACCTCCCCAACTCGTCTTAACACCTCAAATGGGCCTATAAACCTTGGGCTCAATTTCCCCTTTTTCCCAAATCTCATGATTCCTTTCATCGGCGAATCTTTTCAGAGAACTTTTTCACCTACCATAAATGATAAATCACGTGCTTTCTGATCCGCGTAACTCTTCTGTCTGGATTGTGTTGTACAAAGTCGCTCTTGAATCAACTTTACCTTTTCCAAGGCATCCTTCACCAAATCTATACCATATAACTTAGCCTCACCGGGCTCAAATCATCCAATGGGCGAACGACATCGCCGACCATATAAAGCCTCAAATGGAGCCATCTCGATGCTGGATTGGTAACTGTTATTATGAGCAAACTCAGCCAAAGGCAAGAAACAATCCCACTTACCTCCAAAGTCAATCACACATGCCCTGAGCATATCCTCAAAAATCTGAATTGTCCGTTCTAATTGCCCGTCAGTCTGCGGATGAAAGGTTGTGTTGAGCTCCACACGGGTCCCCAATTCACTCTGTACTGCTCTCTAGAAATGTGAAGTAAACTGAGGGCCTCTATCTGATATGATAGAAATTGGCACACCGTGCAACCGAACTATCTCTTGAATATATATATACGGGCCAACCTCTCTGAAGTATACGTAGTCACAACAGGAATAAAGCGTGCCAACTTGGTCAACCTCTCGACAATGACCCAAACTGCATCAAACTTTTGCAAGGTCCGCAGCAACCCAACTACAAAGTCCATAGTGATGCGTTCCCATTTCCACTCTGGTATAGTCATCTGCTGAAGTAGGCCACCTGGCCTCTGGTGCTCATATTTAACTTGCTGGCAATTCAAACACCTAGCTACATACTCAACTATGTCCTTTTTTATTCGCCTCCACCAATAATGCTGCCTCAAATCATGATACATCTTCGTAGCACCTGGATGAATAGAATACCGAGAACTGTGTACCTCCTCTAGGATCTTTTTCCTCAGTCCATCCACATTAGGAACACATAGATGATCCTGGAGTCGCAGAACACCATCTGCACCAATAGAAACTTCCTTGGCACCACCTCGTAGTACCGTTTCTCGAAGAACCAATAGATGTGGATCATCAAATTGGTGAGTCTTGATCTTCTCAATTAGCGAAGACTATGCTACAACACATGCAAGAACTCGGCTGGGCTCTGAAATGTCCAACCTCACAAGTCGATTAGCCAAGGATTGAATATCCAAAGCTAATGGCCTCTCCTCTGCTGAAATGAAATCCAAACTACCCATACTCTCCGCCTTCTACTCAAGGCGTCTGCAACCACATTTGCTTTTCCCGGATGATACAGGATAGTAATATCATAATCTTTTAGTAACTCAAGCCATCTACGCTGTCTCAAATTTAGGTCCCTCTGCTTGAACAAATGCTGCAAACTGCGATGATCAGTGTAAACTTCACAAGAAACCCCATAAAGATAATGCCTCCAAATCTTTAGAGCGTGAACAATCGCAGTTAAATCATGCACTGGATAATTCTTCTCGTGGGGCTTCAGCTGATGTGAAGCATATGCAATAACTCGCCCTTCCTGCATCAATACATAACCCAAGCCAATGCGTGAAGCGTCATAATACACTGTATACATCCCCAAACCGGAAGGCAACACTAACACTGGTGCTGTAGTCAATGCTGTCTTGAGCTTCTGTAAGCTCACCTCACAATCATCGGACCATTGGAACGGAGCACCTTTCTGGGTTAATTTGGTCAAAGGAGCTGCAATAGATGAGAAGCCATCCACGAACCGACGATAATAACCTGCTAAACCTAGGAAACTCCTGATCTCAGTCGTCGAAGTGGGACGATGCCAATTCTGAACTGCCTCAATCTTTTTGGGATGAACCTTAATGCCCTCGCCCGATACAATATGCCCGAAAAATGCTACAGACGCTAGCCAGAACTCACATTTAGAGAACTTAGCATATAACTTTTGTTTCCGCAGCGTCTGAAGCACCACTCTCATATGCTGCTCGTGCTCCTCCTTACTGCACGAGTAGATCAAGATGTCATCAATGAAGACAATGACAAACGAATAAATATGTGGCCTGAATACCATGTTCATCAAATCCATAAATGCTGTCGGGGCGTTAGTTAAACCGAAGGACATTACAAGAAATTCATAATGACCATATATAGTCCGGAAAGCAATCTTCGAAACATCCGAATCCCGAATCTTCAACTGATGATACCCCGACCTCAAGTCGATCTTAGAGAACACCCTAGCACCTTGCAACTGGTCAAATAGATCATCAATACGCGGCAACTGGTACTTGTTCTCAATAGTGACTTTGTTCAATTGGCAATAATCAATACACATTCACATAGTACCATCCTTCTTCTTCACAAATAATACCGGTGCACCCCAAGGCGATACACTCGGTCTGACGAACCCTTTGGCTAGTAACTCCTCAAGCTGTTCTCTCAATTCTTTCAATTTTTTTGGAGCCATGCGATATGGTGGGATAGATATAGGTTGGGTATCTGGAGCCAAGTCAATACAGAAATCAATATCACGATCTGGTGGCATGCTTGGAAGATCTGAAGGAAATACATCGGAGAACTCCCAAACTACAAGCACTTAATCAATAGTCGGAGTCTCTGCGATAGTATCCCGAACATAGGCTAGATAAGCTAAAAACCCTTATCAACCATGTGTTGAGCCTTCATAAAAGAAATAACCCGATTCGATGCACTAACAGACGAACCCTTCCACTCCAACCTAGGAAATTCTGGAATAGCCAAGGTAATAGTCTTGGCATGGCAATCTAGGATGGCATGATATGGAGATAACCAGTCCATGCCCAAGATAATTTCAAAATCAGTCATCTCAAACAATAGGAGATCTGATCTAGTTTCATAACCACAGAATGTAATAATACAGGATCGGTAGATCCGATTCACAATAACAGAATCGCCCACATGAGTGGACACATAAACAGGAGTACTCAAGGACTCACGAGAAACACCAGAAATTGAGCAAATAGAGAGGACATATATGAATATGTAGATCCTGGATCAAATAATACAGAGGCATATTTGCCGCAAACAGAAATAATACATGTAATCACGGCATTTGAGGCCTCTGCATCTGGTCTGGCCAGAAAAGCATAGAACCGAGCTGGAGCGCCAACTGGCTAACCTCCACCTCTAGGACGACCTCTACCGACATGTCCTCCACCTCTTGGTGGTCGGACGACTGGTGGAGAAACTGGTGCTGTATTCATAGGCTGTTGACCCTGCTACACTGGTCTACCCTGAAGTCTGGAGCAGAATCTCTGTATGTGAGTCGGATCCCCACACTCGTAACAAGTCTTAGGTACAATGAGCTGCTGACTAAGAATCTGTCCCTGGTGACCTGAATACCCACTGGAAGAACCCTGAATAGCTGGTGGGCGATAAGAACTCTCTGGTATAGCACTGAAATAAGGTCGCACTGGAGCACCCCGAGGAGGCGGTGGTGCTGGATATGGGGGCCTGCTGAACTGCCCTCTCCCGAACTGACCTCTGCCCCCAGATGGAGCACCTCTGAATTCTCCAGTATATCTAACCCGCTTATCTCTCATAACCTGCTCTCGGCTCCGCTGACGCACACCCTCAATCCTCCGGGATATCTCCACGACTAGCTCATAAGAAGTACCCATCTCAACCTCTCAAGCCATAGTGGCCTGAATGCTAGTATGTAAACCCGTAACAAACCTCCGCACTCTCTCCGTCTCAGTAGGGAGTATCATAAGTGCATGGCGAGATAACTCAGAGAAACTCGCCTCATAATCGGTCACTGACATCTGATCCTGTTGGAGCTGCTCAAACTGAAACCGCAACTCTTTCCTCTGGGAGGGTGGAATATACCTGTCCAGGAAGATACGGGTGAACCTGTCCCAAGTCATGTGAGGAGAATCTACTGGTCTGCCAAGAAGATAAAACTTCCACAATCTACGGCTCTGCTCTCTAGCTGAAAAGTAGCAAAGTTTACCCCATGAGACTCCAATATCCTCATGTTGTACAGTCTATCCTTGCACCGATCAATAAAATCCTGGGCATCCTCATGTTGCTCACCCCCAAAGACAGGAGGATAAAGTCTAGTCCATCTGTCCAATAGTTTCTGCGGATCAGCGGTTGCAGCTGGCCTGGGCTCAGGTATAGCTGCCGTCACTGGATGGGCTCCACCCACAGGTAGTGCACCATGGGTTTGATATACAGCAGTTTCCTACCCATGAGCATGTGCGGTAGGGGTCTGTGCTCCTCCGCCCGCCTGAGATGTGGTTGGGTCGGCCGGAAATAAACTGGCCTGAGTCATAGTGTCCATGAACCGCAATATACGACCCATGACATCCTGGAATCCCGGTGCAGATGTGAAATCCACCGAAGCTGGCTCTGCCACCGGCACCTCACCATGTTCCTCAACAATGGGATTCTCTGCTGGACCCACTGATGGCATAATTGGAACAGTCCTGAGACGTCCTCGCCCCCTACCACGGGCTGGAGCCCTCTCTCGGCCTCTGCCTCGTCCTCTAGCAACTGGTGGAGTAGCTCTTCCTTGGTCTGGAACCTCATTAAAGCACGTTCTCACCATCTGTGAGAGAATAAGAAAAGGATATTTAGTATTACATCAATTGCACAATAGAATATGAAGAAAGGTAGTTTCCTAACACCCTATAGCCTCTCGAAGATAAGTACAGACGTTTCTGTACCGATCTGCAAGACTCTATTAGGTCTACTCATAACTTGTGAGACCTAAGTGAACCTAGTGCTCTGATACCATATTGTCATGACCCAATTTTACCTATAGGTCGTGATGGCGTCCAACATTACAGCTAGGCAAGCCAACTAATAAATTAAACGTATATCAATCATTCTATAAAAAATTTCCAAGTAATTCTATTCTTTTTCCTTGCAATATTAATGAAAATAGAAAAGATATTGATTAATTTAAATTTAAGAAAATAATACCAATTCCAAATTCTACCAATATGTGTGCCAAGACCTGGTGTCACAAGTGTATGAACATCTAGTAGATTATACAAAACTCTAAATACTGTCTAAAATAAAATAGACAGAATGTAAATACAAGAAGAGACTGTTGCGACCAAACACACTCACGCAAGTATACGCGGTCGTCAAGTAATAAAGTGACTAAAAGTCGGATGTCGAACCCACGAGGACTTATGATTAGCTATTAACTAAATTAGCCTATCTTAATTATCTAAACAAGAATTAAATCTAAAAATATTTTATTCTAACTAATTAAATAAGAAAAATATAAATAATAAACTTTGAACAGAGAAAGAGCAGATTTTAATGATATCAATGTAATGAAAACGATCTAGGGTTATGGGCTATCTAACAATCCTATTGTATTCTTCAATTGAATTGACCGACTAATTTATCTAGCTTATTGGTTGACAGGGTTAATATTGCTCATAAGAATCTGTCGAGTTCTTACTCGCCTATTCAAGCTAACCTAACGCCTATATGTCTATGGAGTTAGAATCAACAAGAACGCATTTATAATTCCTGTAAATCAACCAAGCAAGGCAATTAGGTATATGTCTATCCTAACTACGAATCCGTTCCCCGATGCCCGAGTTCAAGAACTTGCCCTACTCAATCCTATATGCAATATAGAATTCCCACTTTCGAGTTCAATTCTAGATTCGTAGATAATATTCAATTGGTGATCAAGCAATTAAATAATTAAGTGCAAGATTGAATAAATAAACTAATATGAGAAATCAAGAAGTCAAAATCAATATCCGAATAACAATAGTCATGAAAGAACCACAACCCTAGAACGTGAAGTTTAGCTCCACATAGACATGGTAGCCAAACAACAAATCATACAAAGAAACATAAAAATTACTAAGTTTGGTGGGAGAAAGATGAAACTTGATGAATTCCGGCCTCCACAGCTTTTTCGTGGCCTTTTTCCCTCTTCCCAATATGTTAGATCCCCTAAAAGAGGCGTTTTTAGCTTATATATTGCGTACAAAAGTCGTGGGCCAAAGCTCTCCCGTTCCTAGTCCAATTCGGCTTCAGGGATTGATGCTAAGGTGGATGCGTCGCATCCACCTTATCCTCCATTTCAATTTTTGCCTGCGAAGGTGGATGCGACGCATCCACCTTGTCCTCTATTTCTCAGCTTTGCATGCGATGGTGGACGCGACGCATCCAGCTTCACTTCTACTTCCCAGTTTCGCACGCGATGGCGGACGCGATGGCACAACTTCACTGCTAAGGTTGCATGCAGGATGATGTTTTCCTAGGTTGGATGCGACGCATCCAACCCTTCTTCCTCTAGCTAAACCACCTTTTCTTCATATTTTGCACTCCGAACACCTTAAATCGTCACACATAACTTAATTAGTCATCAAACCAATAATTACACCATGTTGGCATTTTAAAGATTAAATAACATCAAGAAGTGGTTAAAACATGGGTAAAGTAACATCAACACATATCGAAATATGCCAAACATCACTACCCCACACTTAAACCTTTGTTCGTCCTCGAACAAACCATCACTATAGTAAACAAAATAAAATTAAGCTCTTATCATTCAAAGCACACTACATCTATGACCATGGTTATTTGCAACAATTAGGCTCTAGGCTATGCATCACATACCCTTCCCTTTACTTATGCCCTTCTTTAAACATATTCGAACAAAGACAACATGCTCACAACAATCCTAACCTCAAAAACCGACTCAATGTCACAATGCACTCATGGCTTGAACAACCAACATCATAGAGAAGTCTAATAACGTTACATATCCCTCGTGAAACCATGTGCCCTCACAACAAAAGCAAAGAGAGTAGAATCAATCCACACATTCGAATCTCATGCTCACAAAGAAGATCGCTCACTCTCACAAAAGAAGTCGCATGCATGCAGTTGGTACCATAGGCTTGCCCTTAATGTAAATCTCTACTAATGTAAGCTCGCTCGATCTAAAATCAATTAGGACTTTTTTCATGGTTGTAATGTGGGCTAAGGGACGGGTAGGATATATTTAAGGAATAGTGATTCACCCTCCTAAGCACTTTAACACATCATCAAATAACTTAAGCGCAAATTCTTCAACACCACTTCAATTTCACAAATAATATCACCCCAACAATATTTCCTCTTTCTTTAAGCACTACTTTACTTCATACCCACTAGCAAGAACAAGACAACAATTTATTCATCTATATTTTTCTTTCTCTTTTTTTTTTTTCAGATTTTTCTCTTCTTTTTTTTTTCTTTTAATTTCCGCTAGTGGTGTATTATTTTACAAAATAAGTGCACCCTTCTTTCTTTCACTGGTTTCACTCAAAAGTCACCCCACACTTATTCCCTTCTTACTTCTTTTAGCGCTCATCTAACAATTAAAGTGCTTTAAGAGGTAAAAGGATCAAAACAATGTCAATTAAGAATAAAAAGGGTATAGGCTTGTAATGTGGGTACCAAATAAAAGGTCTACAGGCTCAAAAGGTTTAACTAGGGATAGATTTTATTTGTGATAAGCAATAAGCTCAAAAAGATCAAAGAAAGCCTAAAATCATTTTTCAAACCGAGCATCACCTAAATTTCGCTTCAACTCACATACCGGGCAAGTTCTAGACACAAGTACACTACATGGACTACACAAAAACCTCACCACACATGGCACATGACTCGCTAAGGACGGTCACATTCCGACTCTCAAACAATGCAAGTATTCACGGAGCAACGAGATATTAAGCATTAAACGCAAAGTGAACACAAGTCAAGAAAAATGAGAAATAGGCTGCAACAAAACATGCTATCCGTTTTAACAAGGCATCATCAATAATTTCAGAGTGAGAAGGGAAGATATTACATATGTAAAAGCTTAAATATGCCAGTATCAACCAAGTCAAGGTCACCTAGGTTCATCATTCTTCCTCCTTTTATTCCCTATATTCCTACTCTACTCTAAAAAGAAAACAAAATTACCCGGTTCAAACTACATCCCATGGAAAAGAACCGAGGCACAAAGAAAAACCACAGGGGATTATTTTTATTCTACAAAGATACTTTTTTTTTTTTTTTTTTGATAAACTAATAGATAAACTGATAGTTACTCCATATAGATGAATTTACTGTTATTTTATGCCATTAATCCAGTGAATATATTAGTACATTCATCCATACATCAAACATAAATCACCCCCACCCCACACTTAGGGTTGTGCGTTGTCCCCAACGCATACAAACAAGGTAAAGTAGGGTGAGAAGGACTCCCTGAAGTCAAGGTGGAGGAGCATCTGCATCCATAGCATTCCTATCATCAACAACTGGTGCTGATTCTGTATCAGGTGTTACAGCAACCTCAATAGGCCTGTTGAGTGGAGCCTCGGTGACTATGGGAGGAACAGGAGTGGATGGTCCGGCAGTGGATGATGCAATCAGCTGGGAGATGTCTGTACCTGCACATTGAACCAGAGCTCTGAGGAGTAATGATATCTCCTTCATCATCGTGGCCTGCTCGGTCTGAACTCGGCTTAGATCCGCACGAGTCTGTCTCAACTCATCCCTGGTGGCACTCAACTCGACACGAGTCGCTATCAGCTCAGCCCTGTTCTCTTGCATATCTGCTTGCATATGCTCAAATAATTGTTGGACGGTGAGCTTAGAAGACCTTCCCTTGTTCGGCTCTAGAACATGAGTGACATCATATGGTCCTGGAGCTTTAGCCTCAATGTCATCATTCTCCTTGTCCCATAGTACTCCCCTCTCTGTTAAAAAAGCTGTTAGGGTATTAGCAAAGAACAGCCTCCACTTGTAATTCATCCTGGTTCGCTGCATTTGATCATGCATGATGGCTCCGAAGTTGAGTGGTATCCCCTCTAATAAAGCATATAATACGAGTGCGCGGTAACGAGGGACATCAGTTTTATGTTGGCATGGCAGCAGTCGATTACAAATGAAATTTAGAGCCACACGTGCTAACGCACTCATGAATTCCTTTGCTATAGAGTGGTACTCCATACTCCCATGCTTCCATTCTGCATCCTTCCTGGTAGGGCATAGGACAGACTTAATGTGTGCATAATCTGGTGTTTTGCATATGGCGTCAAACCTGTCAGTGAGTGTGTGTGGCACCCTTAAGAAGTTATTCAGAGCTTCAGCTGACACATTAATATCTATCCCTCTCACTCGCACAATGTTTCCCCGTGCGTGACGCCAATTGGCGTAGAGCTCTCTAACAATGGTGAGGTTGGCTTTGCCATGACCTTTCAGAATGGGTCCCCATTTTTGCACCTCTCGAATTGACTGGAGAAACTCTGAGTACTTTGTCTTAAGTGGTCCGATGTTTATCGGCTTTTCCGGAATGTACTTCTTTGAAACCAATATCTTCTTATAGGCTCGGAATGCCTTCTCATTAACAAAGTATTTCTCCCAATCAACTCGGTCTATGGGTTCACCTTCGTCTTCATCACTCATGTTGATCTGTAGGTGGTCATTGTCCGAATCGGAATCGGATTCAGATTCTGTAGTAATCTTCTCCTTCCCTTTATCAGTTGGAGCACTCATTCTCGAAGCTTTTCTTTGGTATGTCACAGGCTCTCGTATCTCTATTCCTTTGCTCGGTGTAATACCCTTCTTCACTATCCTCCGGACCAATGTTTCCTCCTCCTCTTGCTCTGAATCATCACTTAACTGCCTAGGCAGCAGTTCCATTTCCTTCTCCGTCCGCTTCCTCTTTTTCTGTGGATTTGGACCGCCCGCTGCCCTTCCGGTAGGCTTTTTGGGCGGTTGTTTGTTACCATCTTTGTCTTGTTTCTTGGATGGTTTACTCGCTGCTGTCATTTTACGAATCTAAGTACCTGCAATGCAAAGAATTCAACAATTAGCAGATGAAACAGCGAAGTTCAGCCTGAAAGCAATTGCGACAGCTTGCAGACTTCAATTTATTTGTAAAGTCATGCCATTCACTCTTCATGGAATTGTAGCTCATGACTGTCAGCAAGTATGTGATAACTTTCTTCAAAAACTCAATTTCACATAGCCCCTCACTCGACCCCACACTTATTCTCAAGCATACACCAATGTTGCTCGGTTACTCAGACTTCACCGACGCCTAAATTTTTCTCAGGGACAATTCGTCGAACATGTGGTATGCAACAAGTGTGCCTAGTTCATTCTATCAGTTGAGCAGTGCCACTACCCTCCCAAAGTTGGACGAGATGAAGGGAATTATAGTTTATCATCTCTCAACCATTACAACTACCAAGAACGACAGCCCTAAAAATCTTGAAATTGCAAAACCTACTTGTTGCTACCACTGAAGGAGGGAGGAGAGACGAATTTGGAGAGAAGCCAACGGAAGAACGAAGAGGATGATGCGTACCTGTCGCGTTTGATCTTATTGCGATACAATTTCGATGAGAGAATTCTGTTCTGCGTTCGTAGGCGTCGCCAAAACGAGACGAGTGGATGCGTCGCAAGAAACGTTTTTGTTCGAATAGGTTATCTTAAGATGTGTTAAAATATATATTACTTACCTGTGCGTGCGAGCTTTGACGCGACGCATCCCCTTGTCTTCCTTCAAAAATTTTGGGACGCGATACGGGCGCGATAGGCAGACTTCACTGCCTTGTCTGCCTTCAAAAATATTTTTTTTTTTTTTTTTTTGCTGAGGGGGACGCGACGCATCCGCCTCGTTTTCTTGAATAAAATCTATGTCCTACGAAAAAAAACTAACTAACTTGGGTGGCCTCCCAAGAAGCGCCTGATTTAACGTCGCGGCACGACGCAACATGTTCTTCATGCCTCCACTAAGTCCATTGTGGTCTTGTGACGTGCAATGTCACCACCCCAATAGTGTTTTACTCGTTGGCCATTTACCAAGAATGTCGTATTGGACCCCTTTTCACACAATTCTATCGCACCATGAGGTTTCACACTAACCACTTCAAACGGACCCGACCATCGAGATTTAAGCTTTCCTGGAAAAAGCTTTAGCCTTGAATTAAACAGTAGAATTTGTTGACCTGGTTCAAACTCACGATGTTGGATATGCTTATCATGCCATCTTTTTGTCTTCTCTTTATACAATTTGGCATTTTCATACGCATGCAATCGAAACTCATCAAGCTCGTCGAGTTGTAGCAATCTCTTTTCACCGGCCAAGTCCATCTCCATATTTAGCTTTTTAATCGCCCAATAAGCTTTGTGTTCAAGCTCGACGGGCAGATGGCAGGCCTTCCCATAAACCAACCTGTACGGAGAAGTGCCTATTGGGGTCTTGTACGCAGTGCGATATGCCCATAATGCGTCATCCAGCTTCCCGGCCCAGTCCTTTCTATTCATACTTACTGTCTTTTCCAAAATCTGCTTGACCTCTCTGTTGGAAACTTCTACTTGACCACTCGTTTGGGGATGATAGGCAGTAGAAACTTTGTGCTTGACTCCGTATTTTGCAAGAATATTATTCAGCAGTTTGTTACAAAAGTGAGTTCCCCCGTCGCTTATCAACACTCTTGGGGTCCCAAAACGTGTGAAGATGTGCTTCTTTACAAAGCCTACCACAACTTTTGCGTCGTTAGTAGGAAGAGCTATGGCCTCTACCCACTTAGAAACATAGTCGACCGCCACCAAGATGTATCTGTGTCCGTTAGAATATGGGAATGGTCCCATAAAATCAATCCCCCAAACATCAAAAAGTTCTACCGCCAGTATATTTTGCAAGGGCATCTCGTGCTTCCTCGTGATAGTTCCAGTTCTTTGGCATCTATCACAATTTTTAACGAAGGCATGTGCATCCTTAAACAATTTTGGCCAATAAAAACCTGATTGTAGCACTTTTTGGGCGGTTCTATCCCCGCCGTGATGACCTCCATATGGTGACGCATGGCAGTCATGTAGTATAGCCTTCATCTCTTCCTCAGGAACACACCTTCTCACCAACTGATCTGCACACTGCCTATATAGGAATGGCTCATCCCACACGTAGAACCTTACATCATGTAGGAATCTTCTTCTATTGTCAGCTGTCCACTCTAGTGGCGTTACCCCACTTGCGATAAAATTCACATAATCTGCATACCATGGGGCTTCACCTGAGGTGATTGCCAATATTTGCTCATCCGGAAATGTTTCTTTAATTGACCCTCCTTCAGCTACATGGTTCCGGCTCTCTAATCTGGATAAATGATCGGCCACTTGATTTTCTGTCCCTTTTCGATCTCGGATCTCTAAGTCAAATTCTTGCAAGAGGAGGACCCAACGAATCAGCCTCGGCTTGGCGTCTTTCTTTTCAAATAGGTATCTGATAGCTGAATGATCTGTGTAGACGATGACTTTGGTTCCCACTAGATAGGATCTGAACTTGTCAAACGCCCATACCACTGCAAGCAACTCCTTTTCAGTCACTGTATAATTCATCTGAGCTGGATTCATAGTTTTGCTTGCATAATAAATGGAGTGAAAGATTTTATCCCTCCTTTGCCCCAACACCGCTCCAATTGCTATGTCACTTGCATCGCACATCAACTCAAATGGTTGTGCCCAATCGGGGCCAATGATAATTGGTGCAGTCACCAATCTTCCCTTCAGCTCCTCAAATGCTTTCAGACATGCATTATCAAACTTGAAGGTAACGTCTTTCTCTAGAAGCCTGCACAAAGGGGAAGAAATTTTCGAAAAATCTTTAATGAAACGACGATAAAAACCTGCATGACCCAAGAAACTGCGAATGCCTTTTATGGATGTCGGCGGGGGCAATTTTTCGATCGTCTCCACCTTTGCTTTATCCACCTGTAGACCATCTTTTGAAACCTTGTGCCCCAAAACTATACCTTCACGTACCATGAAATGGCACTTTTCCCAGTTTAGCACCAAGTTCGTCTCTTCACACCTAGCTAGCACTTTATCAAGGTTCATCAAACAACTATCAAAAGAACATCCAAACACAGAAAAATCGTCCATGAATACTTCTACATATCTTTCAACCATGTCAGTGAAAATAGCCATCATACACCTTTGAAAAGTCGCAGGTGCATTACAAAGACCGAAGGGCATTCTCTTGAACGCATACGTGCCATAAGGACATGTAAATGTAGTTTTCTCTTGGTCTTCTGGGGCTATAGCAATCTGATTATACCCCGAATAACCGTCCAGGAAACAGTAGTATTCCTGGCCAGCTAATCTATCAAGCATTTGGTCAATAAAAGGCAGGGGAAAGTGGTCTTTCCGGGTGGCATTGTTTAGTTTTCTGTAATCTATGCAAATTCTCCATCCAGTTACAGTTCTTGTCGGAATTAAGTCATTATTTTCATTAACTACTACGGTTATCCCCCCTTTCTTCGGCACACATTGAACGGGGCTTACCCATTTACTATCAGAGATTGGAAATACAATACCTGCATCAAGCCACTTAATCACTTCTTTCCTTACCACTTCTTTCATGATTGGATTTAGTCGGCGTTGGTGTTCTACACTCGGTTTGTGTCCGTCCTCCATGAGGATTTTGTGCATGCAGAAAGCTGGACTAACGCCTTTAATGTCAGACATTGTCCACCCAATTGCTCGCTTGTGCTCACGTAGCACCCTTAATAGCTTTTCTTCCTGTAATTTAGACAAGTGAGCAGAAATAATAACAGGTAAAGTGTCAGAACTTCCCAAATAAGCATATTGAAGGTGAGGGGGTAGGGGTTTAAGTTCCAAATTTGGAGCTTTTTCAATTGACGGCTTTGGTGGGGGGCCACTTGGCCTATTCAGGGGCTCAAACGGGATTATTCCTTGCATGTAACCACATGATGTATCTAGGATTCCCTTTATCTCCTCAACCTCATCATCCATCTCCAAGCTATCAAATAGCATGATTGCTTTTTCTAAACAGTCGCCTAGATATACGCTCGTGTTAAGAAGTTTCTCATCCACCTCTACCACAGATATCATAGAGAGCTCCTCATAGTGGCGGGGGAGTTGGATTGCTTTGTAGACATTGAAGACTGCCTCCTCGTTGTCCACTCTCATAATCATTTTCCCTTCTCTCACTTTAATTATTGCATCGCCAGTAGCCAAGAGAGGTCGTCCCAATATGATTGGAACTTGTTCATCAGCCTCGAAGTCTAGAATAATGAAGTCAGCTGGGAAGATGAATTTTCCAATTTGCAGCAGCACATCTTCAATCACTCCTTCAGGGTAGGCTATGGACCTATCAGCTAATTGCAACATCACGGTGGTTGGTCTCGGAGCTCCCAGACCTAATTGCTTAAACAAGGATAACGGCATCAGATTTATGCTTGCACCCAAATCACACAGAGCACGTCCCACGTTAATATTACCGATTTGTACTGGAATAGTGAAGCTGCCAGGGTCCTTAAGCTTTTGGGGAAGCTTGTTTTGGACCCTTGATGTGCACTCCTCAGTAAGTGCAACCGTCTCGAACTCAGTCAATTTCCTCTTATGAGCCACTATGTCTTTTATGTACTTAGCGTACTTTGGAATTTCACGAAGTACATCCACTAATGGAATATTTAATTGAACCTGACTCAACATGGAGAGAAATTTGTTGAACATGCGATCGTCATTCCTTTTCTGCAATCTTTGGGGGAAAGGTGGTGGTGGCCTTGTAACCTCCATTCGCTCTGAACTTGCATCATCTTCCTTTGACTCTTGTGTTGCCTTAGGTGTCAACTCCCCCCAGGTGTAGGTTTTTCTTTTATCTTCCTTGGCGCTTCCTCTAGTTCCCTCCCGTTTCTAAGTGTAACTGCATTAATTTGAGGGTTCTTCTCTGTATCACTGGGAAGTGAGCCTGTAGGTCTAGTATTTTGGTTTGCTGCTAACTGCCCCATTTGCCTCTCAAGATTTCTGAAATCGGTCCTGAGCTGTTGATTGTCTAGTAACAACTTTTTCAGCAAGTCATTCGTACTTTCTTCCATTTGTTGGGGTGGCTTCTGAGGTTGAGTAAAATTCCCTTGAGGCCTATACTGATTCTGTTGACTCCCGCCCCATGAGAAGTTAGGATGATTCCTCCAGTTTGGGTTGTAAGTGTTCCCATATTGCGCATGTTGATTCATAGGACCTCTGTTTTGTTGTCCCACATAGTATATAGATTCAGGATTCGTGGGGCACATGTCAATCATATGACTGTCTCCGCATAGTTCGCAACAAATAGACATCTGCTGTACATGTTGCATTTGTTGTGTTGTCATTCTATTCATCTGATTTGCCAATTTTGCTATATCGGCTCTCATGGCGGAAAAGTCATCAAGCTCAATCAAACCGGCGGCCTTCTGTTTAATTACCCTTCGTGAATCCCCCTCTCCTTGCCAATTATGGTCATTAGCAGTGAAATTATTTAGCAGGAGTTGTATTTCACTATACGGTCTTGCCATGCAACTACCCCCACAAGCTGAGTCAAGATTCATCTTTGATGCTTCATCTAACCCATCAACAAAAGTGTGACCCAATACCTCATCAGTTTGACAATGATGCGGGCAGTCTCTGAGTAGTTTCTTGTATCTTTCCCAAGCTTGACGAAGTGTCTCGCCATCCCGTTGTTGGAACCCAAGAATTTGGCTCCTCAACGACTTTGTCTTCTTAGTTGGGAAAAACTTGATCAGGAATTTCCTTGCTAGATCATCCCAAGTGTGGATAGAGTTCGCGGGCTCCTTTTGCAACCATTCTTTAGCTTCCCCCAACAGTGAAAAAGGGAATAGTGTCAGCCTGACATAGTCCTTGGAGACGTTCGGATAATTGTAAGTGTCCGTGATTTCCAAGAAGTTCTGAATATGCCTCTGCGGGTCCTCATGAGATAGACCCACATATTGTCCTGTGGACTGAATCAGCTGTACCATGTACTGTTTGAGTTCAAAATGCCCAGTGATATCAGGCTTCACAATAGCCTGAGTCATATTCGCAAGATTGGGCCTTGCGGCTTCGATTACCGGACGCTCTTCATTGCCTGCCATATCTATTGGCTGTGGTTGGATTGCGATGTCCAAATCTCTTTCTATTCTCGTTCTAGCTTCGTGTTCCCTTCTCACTCTATGTAATGTTCGTTCGATTTCTGGATCAAGAGGAATGAGGTTGTTTGCACTTCTACTCCTCTGCATTCGAGAGTAAACCCTGCGTTGACACAAACCAGGCAAACTGAAAATTAAAACTTGAAAACAAATATCTAATAAAAGCTTAACTTAGTCACGTAGCTAATTTCTAAGTCCCCGGCAACGGCGCCAAAAACTTGTTGCGACCAAACACACTCACGCAAGTATACGCGGTCGTCAAGTAATAAAGTGACTAAAAGTCGGATGTCGAACCCACGAGGACTTATGATTAGCTATTAACTAAATTAGCCTATCTTAATTATCTAAACAAGAATTAAATCTAAAAATATTTTATTCTAACTAATTAAATAAGAAAAATATAAATAATAAACTTTGAACAGAGAAAGAGCAGATTTTAATGATATCAATGTAATGAAAACGATCTAGGGTTATGGGCTATCTAACAATCCTATTGTATTCTTCAATTGAATTGACCGACTAATTTATCTAGCTTATTGGTTGACAGGGTTAATATTGCTCATAAGAATCTGTCGAGTTCTTACTCGCCTATTCAAGCTAACCTAACGCCTATATGTCTATGGAGTTAGAATCAACAAGAACGCATTTATAATTCCTGTAAATCAACCAAGCAAGGCAATTAGGTATATGTCTATCCTAACTACGAATCCGTTCCCCGATGCCCGAGTTCAAGAACTTGCCCTACTCAATCCTATATGCAATATAGAATTCCCACTTTCGAGTTCAATTCTAGATTCGTAGATAATATTCAATTGGTGATCAAGCAATTAAATAATTAAGTGCAAGATTGAATAAATAAACTAATATGAGAAATCAAGAAGTCAAAATCAATATCCGAATAACAATAGTCATGAAAGAACCACAACCCTAGAACGTGAAGTTTAGCTCCACATAGACATGGTAGCCAAACAACAAATCATACAAAGAAACATAAAAATTACTAAGTTTGGTGGGAGAAAGATGAAACTTGATGAATTCCGGCCTCCACAGCTTTTTCGTGGCCTTTTTCCCTCTTCCCAATATGTTAGATCCCCTAAAAGAGGCGTTTTTAGCTTATATATTGCGTACAAAAGTCGTGGGCCAAAGCTCTCCCGTTCCTAGTCCAATTCGGCTTCAGGGATTGATGCTAAGGTGGATGCGTCGCATCCACCTTATCCTCCATTTCAATTTTTGCCTGCGAAGGTGGATGCGACGCATCCACCTTGTCCTCTATTTCTCAGCTTCGCATGCGATGGTGGACGCGACGCATCCAGCTTCACTTCTACTTCCCAGTTTCGCACGCGATGGCGGACGCGATGGCACAACTTCACTGCTAAGGTTGCATGCAGGATGATGTTTTCCTAGGTTGGATGCGACGCATCCAACCCTTCTTCCTCTAGCTAAACCACCTTTTCTTCATATTTTGCACTCCGAACACCTTAAATCGTCACACATAACTTAATTAGTCATCAAACCAATAATTACACCATGTTGGCATTTTAAAGATTAAATAACATCAAGAAGTGGTTAAAACATGGGTAAAGTAACATCAACACATATCGAAATATGCCAAACATCAGAGACATTGGTAGCTGTAGAACGGCTCAGAAAGGCAGCTCACCACTACGCCTCTGGATAACATGGGTGTAAGATGATAGGTCCTCCACTAGTACCTGCCTCAGCTCCTGCACAAAAAGTGCAGCAAGAGTAGTATGAGTACGTGAACAATGTGTACCCAGTAAGTATCAAGCCTAATCTCGAAGTGGTAGAGACGAGATGGTCGACTTTGACACTCACTAAGGGTCAATAATAATAAATAGAATCAAATAGAATTATTTTAATCAGCATGATTCACAGAGTTAACAATAATTTTATTCAATTAGCAGAAATAATAAATTTCCTTCAAATGCAATAATTTTCAATCTATTAATTAAATTCACAAGCTACAATTAAAATAGCAAGGTATCGTATAATTATTATTATTATTAGGCACGTTTTCTGCCGAGGTCATACGACCCATTCCAGAGTATCGTGTACACTGCCGAGGGACGAGCGGCGCGATCCATAGATGCATCTATCCCGCCGAGGCGTTCGGCCCGCTCCACAAGAAAGGAGGACATTTTCTTATGTACCTCTGGAAGAAGAGTATATTTATTATAAGATCAAATTGAGAGGATGAACAATTTTTTTTAATAATTAATTAATTTAAACAGAAAATTAAACATATGAGATTTTCATCTTTTAATATTTTTCTCTAACAATTCACAATATATATATCAAATAATTTTAATTAAACAAAGAATATAATTTACACAAGTAATTCATGATTTGAGTCCTAAACTACTCGGACTTTAGCATAAGTAGTAGCTATGCACGGACTCTCGTCATCTCGTGCGTATGTAGCCCCCGTAATTTAGAACAATTATTTAATTTAATCACCTATGAGATAAATTCCCCCTCACAAGATTAGACAAGAGACTTACCTTGTCTCAAAGTCCACTTTCCAATAACCACGTCACGTTAAATTCTCAATTCGATGCCGAAAAATCCGAAACTATCCAAATGTTATACAAAATAATTAATACATGTTCAATAATTCGAATTTAGACTATTAAATAAATTACCCAATCCAAAATAGTAAAATTCCTAAAATTCACCCCGGGCCCACGTGCCCGAATTCTGGAAATTTTCAGATGAAAACGTTACCCATAATCTCAAGAACTCAAATATATAATTTCTATCCAATTCCATAACCATTTTCGTGGTTAAAATCTCATTTTTATAAAAATCTAGGTTTTTCATCTAAACTTTTGATTTCTAAGATTTACTAGTTATAATCTACCCATAATCTATATATTTACCTCGAGGGTGTAGAATTAACTTACCTTCCAATTGTTAGTTGAAATCCCCCTCTCAAAAGCTCTGAAATCGCCCGAAAATGGAGGAAAAATGGGCTCAAAATGGTTGATTCCCATTCTTTTAAACTTTCTGCCAAACAAGCCTTTCGCACCTGCGCAAAAGCCTCGTAGGTGCGAGTTCCACTTGCCTGACCAAGCCTCGCATCTGCGCGCCTAGCCTCGCACCTGCGCGTTCGGAGGTGCGCCAAAGTTCCGCACCTGCGGTGGCAGGCATTCCCTCCTCCTTCCGCTTCTGCGAACAAACATCGCATCTATGATGGTCGCATCTGCGATTGTCCAAGCGCAGGTGCGATCGTACCAAAAGCAGAAAGCTTCAGTTCTTCCTCCAAATTTCAAAATTGGTCCGAGTCTCGTCCGGTTAACACTCGGGGCCCCCGGAAGTTTGACAAGTTTGAAATCATAAAACGGACTCACTCGAACCCTCGGAACGTGTAAAACAACATCAAAACTAAGAATCATACCCTAAACCAAATTGATTCAACTTAAAAATTTCAAGTTCTTCAATTTACTTTCAATGCGTCGAAAATATACTTAAACTACTCGGAATGATATGAAATTTTGCGGGCAAGTCTTAAATCACTATACGGAGCTATTTCCAAACTCAAAATTTCAAACGGATTTCAACTACTCCAAAACCTACTCCAAACCAAATTTAAAGAACTTTAAACCTTCAAATAGTTGATTTTCACTATTTAGCGCCAAAACGCTCCTGGGTTATCCAAAACTCGGTTCGAACATACGCCCAAGTCCGAAATCATCATACGAACCTACGTCAAATCCCGATTCCGGGACCGTTTTCTAAAAATGTTGACCGAAGTTAAACTTGGCCTTTTAAAGCCAACTTAAGGAATCAAGTGTTCCGATTTCAACCAAACACTTCAAAATTCCGAACCAACCCTCCCCGCAAGTCATAAATCAATAAAAGCACATACGGGAGATTTTATTTTAAGGAACGGAATTCTAAAAGTTAAAATGACCGGTTGAGTCATTACAAGTACTATTTAAAAAGCTATTCACATCAAAACTTCCAAATTGCATAACAAATGACGAAAAGTTTTTAAACTTTTTTTAATGTAAGATCTTAAGATAAAAATTCCATGTAATCATGTTAAGTATTTGTACGTAGTTTCCAACCTTCAATTTAAAATTAAATTAAATAGTATCTCCAATCAAATGATTTAATGCATCGATAAGAATACACCCCGTAAACATTATAGTAACATTATCATGTGGTTATTAAATGGGCCCCATGATTTTCAAAGAGGTTGTACAATGGCTATCGTATTCTTGCTCTGGCAAAATGGTAAATAAAGAGTCAGCTGGGACCCACGTCTTAGAAAAGCTTTTGGATTAATACGGGGATGTATGCTGAGATAAGCAAGGTGCAATTCGATCTAATCACTCAAATATAATGCTGAGATAAGCAAAGGGTGTACGTGAAGCGGTTTGGTTCGATTTTTTATTAAATTAAAATCAAATCAACTATGTCGGTTTATTAAATTTATAATCAAATCAAACCAACATAAACTCGATTTTTTTTGGTTTTGATTTTTGTCAGATTTTTCGGTTTTCTCGATTTTTCAATTTATTATCGGTTTTCCTTTTTAGTTATATTATGCTTGAAAAAGAGATCAAATAATCACCAATTTTTCGCATGGTTACTATTCATTAAAATAATATATGAGGAATAGCAATTATTCGTATGAATCATAATTCCAAGACCTTCCATAATAGAAAATGACAACAAACATGTGATAAACCAAAAGCTACAACCCAACTTGTAGTTCCACAAAAAATATTAAGTTAATTAAAGTTGGCCAAGACAAAAGTTAGAAATAAACATCAAGCAGCCAAGCACCATGAATAGGTTGACATTATTTTGTTTAACTGAAGTTCTAAACTAATCAATACTCAAAGGGTCACCTGGACATTGTGGAAAAAAAAAAGTTACATGTTAAACAATATAAAGATAGAATCAAATTTATTACGAATTAAATATATAAAATTACCTTCTTCAACTTGCTCAAAATCAAATTTATTACGAATTAAATATATAAAATTACCAAATTGGTAAGCTCAAATTGGATTGATTTAGATTATAAATTTAATAAACCGACATAGTTGGTTTGATTTTGGTTTAATAAAAAACCGAACCAAACCGCCTCACGTACACCCCTTGCTTAATGTAAGTGCAATATTGGATTGAAAGAACACAACTCGTAACATCAAATTTCAGGACCAACAATCTAAGATAACAATTATATCCAAATTTAAAGGGACAAAATAACATAATTGGTTTAATCAAATACTTTAGCTTACCAAATTGTGTTGGAGCAGTAAGACTAATATGTAATTACAAACTTGGACAATGGCTCAGAATTGCAAAGAAGGAAGCTCGTCGTGAAGTGGATGGAAGGGTTTTCACTATTTGGGATTTTTTGACTTTGGAGTTGGAAGATTGGAAAGATATAGAAGAATGAAGACAAGGAATAACCTATTTTATTATCTTTTCTTATTGGGTTTTAAGTTTGGGCTTCAAATTTAGGTTGTGTAATTAGAATCTATTAAGTGGATAGTGAATTTACAAACCCACAAATAAATAATATCTCAAGACATTAAAAACTATAAAATAATTTAGAAAATACTTACAAATTAGATTTTAATGATTATTTTTTATGTATAAATTTATATATATATTATGTCGGTTTAATTTAGATTCGGTTTGACTTTTTTTTTTGTTAATACCAAACCAAACCAAGAATGATCGGTTTTTTATTTTCCAACACCAAACCAACCAAACCAAACTACAAGTCGGTTTTTTTCTTCGATTTAACTTGGTTCGTCGGTTCGGTTTGACTTGATGGCTTTGGCAGCTACAGTAAGATGCCTTTTTATCCAATCACATTACTCCATTTCACCCGATATTACCAGAACGCCCTTGAAGTGCATGTTGACCTGGTGCCTGCTTATTCCCCTTCTAATCTAATAGTAGTAATGTTATATCATTTCAGGTTCAATTGTGTTATCGGTACAGGTATGTTTTTCGGAAACAATATAAATATCGGAGCATTACTTTTTACTTTTTACTCCATCTCGTCCCAACTTTTGCGGAACAATCAATGAGACATGCATCTTGATAAGTTGGGATTATCAACCTTTTACTTGAGTTCTAACCCTATTTACGTGCAATTCAATAGCATAAACTAACTTAATTTGATTGATTTAGGTGTAAAGCTTGAAATGAGCAAGAGGAGCCAAAAAGATTGAAGAGGATCATGTTTTCAGCTAAAAAGAATAATTTTCAGAACTGCAGGACTTGGGACATAATGTGGAGACGATTTGTAATCGTCTCAATGATTGAGAGCTATCAAAAAATAAGAAAATGCTGGCAGGTCCCCCTTTATTGAGTAATAAAGCTTTTATATCCATTGCATACGTCTTACACCCCAGCACAAATATACAACCCACACTTTGTCTACGGAGCCTCTAATAGATACAGAAGAGTATTATGATAATGCCGGTAACAAGACCCCAGCTATACCTCAAACACAATACACAAGAAACAAAAGATACATGACCCCGAAATGAAGTGGGGCTCACTAAGTCTGCTGGGAAGAGGGTGTACCGCTATCACTGATCGATGTCTCTTGCTATGGAACCACCTACATCCATTGAAGATGCAGCTCCCCTAGCAAAGGGACGTTAGTACATATGGAATAGTACTAGTATGAATGACAAAATACCTTCTCAATAGAATGATAAATAATACAAGCAAGTACAATCATAATATCAGTGGAAGCCTCAAACAACATCAAACTTCAAATTAGGATCAAGACAACGTTCAATTAAATTTTCATATTTTAAGTTGGGAGATCTTTGATACCAATATGCCACCATTCACGATACCAATACTCACAATACCAATACCACCGTACTTTTAGCACGGAGTCTAATCACGACCCGATCGGCTAGGCCATATCATTAGAGACATCAACCATAGTCATAATTTCTAGCACAATCACCACCATGTGTGCGGTATGGCATCCGATCACGACCCAATCAGTTAGGCCGTCTCATTCGAGACATCAACCTTTTTATACCAATCATCTCATTTCATTTACACTAATGGCTACAATTATAAAATGATTCTTGGCATGTCAGCTATATTTAGTATTTCATGCTCACCTTTTCACTTTCAAAAATCATCATCATCAACAACAACAACAACAATTCAATTCAAGGTTTGTAGTACACATGTGAGCAATTAAGAGTCTTAGGCACTTAGTGATTTTTCACAAAATTTGGCATAATAGCCTTCGTTTGAGCTTGACTTGAAGTCGAAACATTATTAATGCACAACCCATACTTTGAACACATTCTCAAGTGATAACATAATATGATAAAAGCATTTGGGATACATATAGAATATATATCTTTCAATATAAGCTTATTCAGAATAGCCACTTTTATAATGAACAACTCGGGACTTACATATTGTGGGATTCAATTATAAGAGAGAAGTTTAGCCAACATACCTCAATGGAGCTTTCTTAAACTCTAAAATATTCCGAAATTCTTAGCAACTTTAATCTATTTTAAAAATATAACAAATTGAATGAAAATTAGGAGGATGATCATGGTTCTAGCTCATTTGAGTATTTTATCAAATACTAGATGAGCATTAACGTTTCAAGGTCCTCCTATGGTGTTTTCCATCATCCCAAACCCATTATCTACCATTCATATCTCAACAATCTTCTTACACTCTTTGATAACACATGCATGCAAGATGGATAACTCTCATGCCCAAAATATATCTTACTAATTACCCAATTCTAGATAAAATTCGAGATTGAGGGTTAGGGTGTAGGTTCTTACCTTTAGGATGAAGACCTTCTAGGTTTTTCCTTGTTAATCTTCCAAGATTTGAGCAAGAATTGATGAATAAATTGTTGAGGAACACTTTCCTACTCTAGGGCACTCTCTCACTCTAAAAACATCAGGTTTTAGCTTAAGAAATGGTCTATTGCGTCTATTTAAGGAAGTAGGGTCGGGTTATAAAAACCCAAAAAATGAAGCTTCGGAACAGGATCTGTGGTCGCATATGCGACCGTATAATGCATCTGCGGTCCGCGAAATTGACCGTAAAATGAACCTCCGGAACTGGGCAACTATGCCTGGGTTTGCGGTCACTATGCGGCCCGCAGACCTGTTCTGCGGTCGCATAATGACGGCAGAACAGTTCTGCGGTCGCACAGTCGACCGCAGAATGGCACCCAAACCTGCCCAGTCCTGCCTCACTCTGCGGTCATTCTATGTCCCACAGAGTGATTCTGCAGCCGCATAATAGACCGTAGAAATGCCTTTTTCTGCCAAAAAGTTCCTTTAGTTCCTCAGCGCACTGTAAAACCCAAAAAGTCTGTACCGTCCTCAAACACGTAAGCCTACTTCGGTACCACGAAACCTTAAATTACCTTGCAAAATTTTATGGGGCCTTACACTACCACTATCGGCTCATCAGACTGGCTTATAGTAGTAGAAGGTTGAGCACTCTTTTTCAGGTTGGTCGGATCCTGCAGCGAGTGCCACTCAAACAACTTCTTTGGCTTCACCTTCGTATCAAATGCCTTTGGCTCTTCCTTTGCATCAGTGAGGTACTCTGTGATAGTGCTGGGGTAGGGGTAAGCCATTTTATACCGTTGCGCTACCAATGAAATATTGGCCGACATCAGGACACCCACATTGATCGGGTACCTGGCCATGATAGATGCAAGTTGTTCTCATTCTGGCATGGGTCAAGCCTGTTACATACAAAGGTCTGCCAACCATTTTGCCTAAAAACTCAATGTACTATGTTGAATGGGCACCCCAACAGTGATCCATGGTGGAGGTGGTCCCGGTGCTAAGATCTCAGCAAGCCACGGTCGGGCCTCTTCTTTCAAGGCCAGCTTCTCGAGGTACTCCTTTGGCTCCAAGTCCTCAAAACCCAAGTACGCGTTCAACGTGTGCTAATCAAACTTCACCTTAAGGTTGCGTAATATGATCACCTTTGTCCCCTTGCGAATGTTTGAAATGATGGCATAGAACTCAAGGACAAGGTGATCCTTGACATCTACGACTTTCTTAGTAAACAACATTCATCCTTTTCTCGATCTGAACTGCCTCAACACTGCAGGGTTGTATCTATCTAGATCCCTCAATAGAAACTGCCTCTCATGTGTCAATGATCTCACCGTCCACCACATTTGGAAATCAGTAAAGGCAGCCAAACTCACAAATCTATCTTCCCATGCTTCCTTGTTCTTTGTTCTCTCAACCCCAGTGGATGTACCCTCTCCCCCTTTACCATCATATGGAACATCCTAAACATCCTGCGCACTGGTCTCTGGAGCAGCAGCTGCCTCGGATGCCTGGCTAGCACTTTTCGGACCCTTGGAAGTGCTGTGAGATGATGAATCCACATCCAGGGGCTTAGATCTCCCGTGTGGCCTGGACTGTGCAGCTGCCTGCTCCTCCAGAATAGACACGGAGTTGCCTTCGGAAGCCTCCCTAGATGGGGCACAAGAACTAGACTCAGAGAGGTCTGCACCCCTCCATCTGCCTGCTGTGGTCTTCTTCCGAGTCACACTGAGGGGCAAGGCACATCTGCCTCAACCCCTAGAAGAGTCTCCTCTACCTTTTCTAGTTTCGCCTCGGCCTCCTGATCGAACCATTGTATGTATCAAAACAAAGAGGATTGTTAGTTCCAAGCCATCATTCAACACAGTTAGGACTTATGTAAGCAAGGGAGAACGGTGTGGACACAAAAGGATTTCATCAGAATGTCATGCATGCAGAATATGGGATTTGCGTTCTGTACTTTTATGATGTGCGACCACATAATGGGAGTGTAGACCGCACATTTTCATGTGTGGCTGCACTTCTGACAAGTAAGTTCATAGGCTCGGATGCCTCCTCCCTGAAGAAAGTGCGATGGCAAAGTGCGGCCGCAAAATTCATCTGCGGTCCGCAAAAGTTTAAGTGCGGTCCGCATATCTGTTTTCTCAAGAGACAAGTCTCTGATAGACAGTGTGATGGCAAAGTGTAGCCATTCTCAGAATTATGCGGCCCGCACAATTAAAGTGCGTCCGCAGAAACACTTGCCTTCACCAGTTGCCTAGAACAACCAAACTACGGACCATAAAAATTCAATTGCGGCCGCAGATTTCAAACTTTAACGAGTAGTCAGTCCTTTTTACTTAAATTTTTCAATTGCTTGTTCTAATCAATATGGAAACGTGGTATACACATAAAATCTCACTAACTTAACCCATTTTAGCATGTAATAATGATTACCTAGTACATATCTACCCACATGGATACATGGATGAACTCTAATAACAGATGGCCTAAAAAGAAGCTAAAACTGCAAAAATTAAACTAACACAAAAGATTATCATGAAGTGAAGCATACCAGATGAAGTGAGTGCACTAGGTGTGTGAGCACATGTAGGTGTATGTGGTTGACAGTGAAAATCTCTCAATTAAGTTTTGTAGAGCAACAATGATTCTCTAGTGGGTGAAAAGTATAAAATTGAAGAAACACTTCTATTTATACTCAAGTTAAAAGGGAAAAAGGCTGAGTGCGGCCGTACAATTTAAACTACGGTTCGCACAATTTTGAGTACGGCCGAACAATTCCTCTTGCGGACACAGAATAGCCCCGCACTTACAGCCTCAAGCTTCATATATTTTGAAATTTAGCACTTTGCCGAGCTTCCAGAATTGCAGTCCGTATGTGAAATGTGTGGCCGCACAAGCTCTTCTGCTGTGGCACAATTAATTATGCGACCGCACAATTAGAATGTGCGGTCCACATTTTTTGTCCACCCTTCTTGCATTAAATACTCAACCCTGTAGCACACTTTAAATCAAGTTAGAAATAACAAATAACACCTAACTACAAAAGAAAAAGAACTTGGGTTGCCTCCCAAGAAGCGCCTGATTTAATATTGCGGCACGATGCAATGTCAAAGCATCTTCAAGTGAAGTAACTGACCGCCACCACGTGGCTATCTCCAACCTTGCCCAAGTAGTGCTTCACCCGGTGACCATTGACTCAGAACACTTCATTGTTCTTGTTCTTCAAATCTAATGCACTGAAAGGTGTCACACCAACAATTTCAAACGGACCACTTCACTTGGATTTTAGCTTCCCAGGAAACATACTCAATCTTTTAAACAACAATACAAGATCACCCACTTTGAACTCTTTGTTCCAAATGTATTTATCGTGAATATATTTCATATTTTCTTTGTACAAGGACGAACTCTCATATTCATGGTACCGAAACTCATCCAGATCATTCAAGTGTGCAACCAGCAAGTTAGCGGCTACATCCAATCAAGATTCAATTTCTTTAAAGCCTACATTGCCTTGTGCTCTAGTTCAACCGGAAGATGACAAGCTTTCTCGAATACTAACCGGTATGAAGACATTCTGATAGGTGTTTTATAAGCCGTCCGATAAGTCCATAACGCATCATCAAACTTCTTGGACCAATCCGTTAGATTAACATTCACCGTTTTAGACAAGATACTCTTTATCTCCCAGTTGGAGACTTTCACTTGCCCACTAGCTTGTGGATGATAGGGAGTCGTGACCTTGTGAGTAACACTATATTTGCTAAGTAAAGTGTCAAAAGCCTTGTTGCAAAAGTGTGACTCCCCATCGCTTATGATTGCACGTGGAGTACCAAATCTTGTAAAAATATACTTCTTCAAGAAAGTCACTACACTTCTCACCTCATTGTTGGGTAAGGCGACGAACTCACACCATTTGGACACATAATCCACCGCAGCCAAGATGTAAGTGTTTCCACAATAAATCACAAAAGGGCCCATAAAGTCAATGCCCTAAACATTGAAAATATCAATCTCCAAGATGATTGTAAGAGGCTCTCATTTTTCTTTAAAATTCCAACAGCCCGTTGACATTCATCACATCTTTTTACTAAGTCACTTGCATCCTTGTAAAGAGTAGGCCAATAGAAACCACAACTAAGAACTTTGGCCTCCGTTCTTGCTCCACCATGATCACCACCATATGGAGAAGAATGACAAGCACCAAGAATATTGCCTTGCTCTTCGTCTGGTACACACCTTCTAATCACCCCATCCGTACAAATTCGCAAAAGGTATGGTTCATCCCAATAATAATCTTGACAATCTCTCTTGAGCTTCTTCCTTTGGTTTGAAGAGAACTCATCCGGAATAATTCCACTCACAAGAAAATTTTCCAAGTCTGCAAACCATGACACCTATTTCATTAAAATTGCCAAAGGTTGCTCATCGGCGAAAGAGTCATCGATTTCAAGGCCATCATGTGGCCTCCCCTTCTCCTCCAAACGAGACAAGCGGTCCGCCAGTTGGTTTTCACTATCTTTGCTATCTTGACAATCAATATCAAATTCTTGCAACTAGAGTACCCATCTCATCAACCGAGCTTTAAAATACTTTTTGCTCATAAGATAGAGAAGCGCCGCATGATCTATGTGTACAATAACTTTGGCACCCATCAAGTACGGTGTAAGGCCCCGTAAACTTTTTGCAAAAGAAAAAAATAATATTAATAACGTTTCGTGGTGCCAAATTGGTTTTACGTGTTGTGTATTATAGAAATTCTTCACGGCGAGCTTGCTCGCTGCGGTTCAGACTTTTTGGATTGAACAATGCATCGAAAAGTAAAGGAAAGTGTTTGGCAGAATTATGCATTTCTGTGGTCCATTATGCGACCGTAGAATTACTCTGCAGACCGCATAATGGCCGCAGAGTGAGGCAGTTATTGGGTCAGTATGGAAGCAATTATGCGGTTGACTATGCGACCACAGAACAGTTATGCGGGCCGCATAGTGACCGCAGACACGGACAATGTTTTTGGTCATTTTGGCCAGCAATTATGCGACCGAAATGCGGTCCGCATATTGGTTATGCGATTGCATATGCGATCGCAGATTCTATTTCGCAACTTCAATTTTGGGATTTTAAACCCGACCCTATTTCGTTAAAATACACCCCATGGACCATTTTGAACATATTTTCTGATATTTTTAGAGTGAGAGAGAGGGTCCTTGAGGGAGAAGTGATCTTCATCAAATTGTTCTTCAATTCTCACTTAAATCTTGAAGATTATCTAGAGAGGAACCTAGGTCTTCTTCCTAAGAGGTAAGATTCTATCACCCAAACTCTTAATTTCAAAGTGTAACTAGATTGGGCCATTAGTGAGGTAATTCATGGGGATGGGAGTGCTTACCTTGCATGCATGTATCCTTGTAGTATGTAGGAATATTGTGAGCTAATAATGGTAGCGATCAGGTTGATAAATGATGGAATCTTCCACAAAAAAGCCTTAAAACATTGATGCACACCTAGTGTTTGATAGTATGCTCAAATGAGCTAAAACCATGTTCATCTTCCTAATGTTTTGGTTCAATTTTGTTATATTTCTTAAATAGATTGAAGTTTCTAATATTCCGGAACATCTTAGAGTTTTAAGAAGCTCAATTAAGGTATGTTGGCTAAACCCCCTTCTTCTTACAATCGAATCCCACTATGTTCATGTAATCGGAGTAAGTTCTTGATCATTATCGAATTGGCTTTTCCTAATGTGGTTGTGTTGGAGGATGTTTGTTCAATGTTTATGCTAAATGCTTCATCATGTCATCTTTACATTTGAGAATATGTTAAAAATGTGGAATATGTGTTAGGGATTTTAAGACTTCATGTCAAGATTGAAATAAAGGATGTTATGCCAAATTGTATGAACAGCCTCTATGTGCCTAAGATTCCCAAATAGCTCATATGTGAATTTAATGTCTTGAATGGGGAGCCTTATTGATTTTGATAATGATATTGAATGCAGGAAAAGGGGTCTGGAACTATGAAATACGGCCAAGTGCCAAGAATGACTTTGTAATCGTAATCACTAGTGTCAATGAATCGAAAGTACGATGTGAGATGATTGACTGAAAAAGGTAATGTCTCAAATGAGATGGCCTAGCCGATAGGGTCGGGATCGGATTCCGTGTAAGAACACGGTAGTATTGTGAATGAAATTATGGTAATGTCTCCAACGAGATGGCCTAGCCAATCGGGCCGAGATCAGACTCCATGTAAGAACACAGTGGTATTGTGAATGAAATCGTGGTAATATCTCCAATGAGGCGGCCTACACGATCGGGCCGAGATCGGACTCCGTGTAATAACACGGAGGTATTGTGAATTGTGGAACATCGGTACTAAAGGTCACCCAACCTAGTAATATGGAAATTGTCTTGAAAATGCATATGATACTTAACTTGTTGTTTATTATTTATTTGAAGCCCTTATTGAATTCTAGACTGTTACTCTTGTGTTATTATTCATTGTATTGAGTTGGTGTTTAGATATACATACTAGTGCTATTCGACGGTACTAACGTCCCTTTTTTTCGGAGGAAATGCATCTTTAAATGGATGCAGGTGGTTCCATAGCAGACAGTGCAGATCACAGATAGTGCTGCATCCTCTTCTCAGCGGACTCGGTGAGCCCCATTTCATTCTGGGTCATTATTGTACCGTTTGGTTATATTATGGTCACTTTTGAGGTATAGCCGGGGCCTTGTTACCGGCACCATCTTTACTCTCTTTTTTATCTTTAGAGGCTCCGTAGACACTATGTGGGTTGTATATATGGGTGCTGGGAATGTTAAACAAGTTATATTGTGTTTGATTGCTTGTTCCACTTGAACTATAAAAAATGTGTATTTTGAGACTTAAATACACAATGACTAATGAAATGATTTAGGATTGTAAGAATGAGATTCCTACTGTATAACTAATGTAATCACGTCTTTTCTTGATCATGGGTTAATTGGGTAGAAAGTATCTAACAGGCTTGCTGAGCCGGGTTCACTTTGTTGAGCGCCGGTCGCGCTTCCCGAGGATGGGGCGTGACATACGGGCGAAACTTCTCAATTGCAAACATAATAGCAAGGAGCTCTTTCTCCATAACGGTATAATTGTCTTGGGCACTATTTATGGTCTTACTCCCATAGTAAACCGGATGAAAAACTTTGCTAATATGTTGCCCCAAAACAGCCCCAACCTCCACGTCACTTGCATCACACATGAGTTCAAAAGAAAAACTCTAATTTGGAGCGATAATGATAGGAGTAGTTGTCAACTTGAGCTTCAATAGTTCAAAATCCCCCATACAATCATCATTGAATTGAAAGATGGCATCCTTCTCGAGGAGCTTACACAATGGGTTCACCATTTTAGAGAAATCTTTGATAAAGCTCCGGTAGAAACCCTCATGGCCTAGGAAACTCCGCACACCCTGCACCGACGTTGGGGTGGAAGCTTAGAAATCACCTCAATCTTGGCCTTGTCGACTTCAGTTCCATTCCTTGAGATTTTATGGCCAAGGCCAATGCCTTTCTCAACCATGAAATGGCATTTCTCCCAATTGAGCACCAAGTTGGTCTCTTCACATCTAGCCAACATTTGTCCAAATTTCAATACAATCATCAAAAGCATCCCCAACCACCGAGAAGTAATCCATGAAAACTTCAAGGTAGTCCTCCATCACGTCCGTGAAAATAGCCACCATACACCGTTGAAACGTTATCGGTGAATTGTACAAACCAAATGGCATCCTCTTGAAAGCAAAAGTACCATAGGGACATGTAAAGGTTGTTTTCTCTTGATCATCCGGAGTAATGAGAATTTGGTTATAGCCCGAGTACCCATCAAAAAAATAATAGAAAGCTCGGCCGACTAATCTATCTAGAATTTGATCTAAGAAAGGAAGTGAAAAGTGATCCTTCCTTGTAACTTTGTTGAGCTTGTGATAATCCATACAAACCCTCCAATCGATCACCGTTCTTGTAGAAATCAACTCATTCTTATCATTGGTAACCTCCGTAATTCCCCCCTTCTTTGGGACATATTGAACCGGAGAGGTCCATGAACTATCAGAGATGGGGTAGACAACCCCGGCATCCAACCACTTGATAACCTCCTTCCTGAAAACTTCTTACATTGCCTCATTGAGTCTTCTTTGATGTTCAATGGACGGTTTAGAACCATCCTCTAACTTGATCTTGTGCATGAAAAATGCGGGGCTTATACCCCGAATATCCGCCAAAGTTCACCCAATAGCCTTCTTCCTCTTTTGTAACACCACCAATGTGGAATCAACCTGCACGTTAGTCAAACAAGAGGAAATAATAACCGGTAAAGTAGAACAAAGGCCAAGAAATTCATACCGAAGGTGTAGAGGAAATGGCTTCAACTCCAAAGTGGGTGGCTCTTCAATAGAAGGCTTTGTAGGAAGAGTCTTCCTATTCTCAAGATCCAAAGATAGGCTTTGCACATTCCATGAAACCATCCATCTCGTCATCATCAAAATTGAGCAAAATGGCTTCCAACATATCACCAACATTGATTGTAGCAGTTGTATCATCAACAATAACATCGGTCACCAAATCCACAAAAGAACACACCTCATTTCTATTTGGTTGCCGCATAGATGTTACACCCTATATTTTCGTATGTAAAAATGCGTCGTAAGCAAACTAATGTAGGACAAAAAAATGAGATAATATTTAAAAGTATATAAAGTAAGTTAATCGTGTTACCTCTGAGGTTACAAATATTGAAGATCATGAACAACAAGTACAAAGAGGGTTGGACAGTTCAGAAGCTAAAGCAATTAAATAAAACAATGTTTCATCGAAAGTCGACAAGTTGGGAATGTTATAACATATACCTTTGGGGTGAGACTAGGGTGATTAACATGATAAAGAGATTATGTTATGATTTATATTAGTCGTATTACATCCGTGTGTTATGTTTTTAAGTCAAGCGAGTTGTGGAACAAAAGTCGATGAAAGTCATCACAAGTTACATTCATAAGTTTTACTGAAACTTTGGGTCAAATGTAACTGCAATTTTCTCCCAATATACTTAGAGTTATGGTGTGTTCCACACATCAAATTAAAGATCTATGAGTCTATTTTCCAACGCATTAAACCATTTGTCAATACGACATCGGAGTAGAGAGATATGTGCATTTTTGCGATACTGCGCAAGCTGCTAGGTGACAAGTAGGTGTGTCACCTATTTGCTTAAATGAAAGCCCAAAAATGGGCCATTTCGGGTCGTCCAAAGAGGCCTTTTAAGGGCCTATTTTCTTCATATATAAGACTTAAAATAGAGCATAATAACCAGACATAAGCTCTGCAAAGAATCCTCCCAAAATTTCCCACAAACCCTAATTGATTTTCTCTCCCTTTCAAGTTCCAATTGGAGGTAAAACTTAGAGTTTGAAGAACCAAGATAGGAGCTGAGTTATCCAACAAATAAGGTGAGTTTACTGCTCTCTTTCATCCATTTTTTCTTCTGTAAATTCATGGTAAGTCGTTCTATACTTGTAAGAACTCACGGGATGGTGATCGGAAGCCGTGAGTTCGAGTTATTCACTTGTAGCGGACTGTTTTGTGGACTGTTTTGTGTTGCTGTTGGGCTGCATGTTTTATTACTATTTTGTGGAGTTTTGGAGGAGGAAGGGGGTTTATAAACACCATATAAATGTAGGGTGGTTGGCTGGTCGTTCGTCATAACATTTTCGGGTCGTTTGACACTACTACGGTGGTCGTTTTGTGTACGAAGAGATTGGGGTGTGTTGGGCTATTTTGTAGTATTTGATGGTGTATATAGGGCTGGAAAATGATGTATATATGTTGTTATTGTTCTGTCCTTGTATTGTTGGTGTTATCTTGAAGTTGGAGGAAGGGCATATTATAGGGGAGATGCTGCCCGTTTTAATACAAAATAGGTTTGTCGTTCGTTGTGCGATAGTTGTACCTTTCGTAACTTAACGATAGTATTATTATCATTCTTGTAGATTAAGGTGCGAAGAGGTGAGTTCAACTTGGTGATTGAAAAGATTGTGATAAGGTATGTTAAGGCTAAGCCTTCCTTCATTTTGGCATGATCTCGTAGCTACATGTGCTAGTAATGAGACAAAAAGAGAAGTTCATATTCATGAATTTATTCACACTATTCTAGTCTCATAAGTTACAATATTATTCCTTATCGAGACTCTATATTCAATTTTAGTATTGTCTTCTTTCAGTCAAGAGAGCAGCAAGCCTATATATACAGTATTACAGTATTTTCATTACCATCGAGCTATAATCGATGGGCAGGCCCCTATTGGGCAACCTCTGATCAGATGGAAAGTTATATACCGAGCCTACTGTGGCCGAGCGCCTATGAGCGAGCCCAGCATGGTCGAGATACATAGCCTAGTATGGCCGAGCGCCTATGAGCGAGCCTACTATGGCAGAGCAGTTATATATACCGAGCCTTATAAGGCCGTACAATTATTTTACTTACTATATTGAAGGAGTTGAGTCAGTATCAGAAGGTAAGTATATCTCCAGATCATCTTTGACTCCCAGTTAATTTCAGTTATCATATTATCAGTTCAGTTTCAGATTTCAGTTATTTTATTGCCTTACATACTCGGTACATTATTTCGTACTGACGTCCCTTTTTTGGGGGCGCTGCATTTCATGCGTGCAGGTTCAGACAGACAGACGGGTAGACCTCCTCAGTAGGTGTTTTCCGAGTTCCGCCTGATCGGTAAGCTCCACGTCTTTCGGAGTTGCCAGGACTAGAGTTTTGTGTACATCTTATGTATATCTGTATATATGTTATGGGTAGGTCGGGGCCCTGTTCCGATCACAGTACATCTATCAGTAGAGGCTTGTAGGCATATCCTGTTGGTTAGTGCAGTATGTTGGGTTTGTATAAATTGGTGGTTTGTCAGCTGTAGTAGCTATGACGGCCTTGTCGGCCTAGCTTTATATTGATATTTAGTTAGTGCTAGTTTCCATTCAGTTTTATATTTTGCTTCGCAAATTGTCTTGCAAGGTGGCCCCATGGCCAAAGTATGACATTATGTGTTCAGAGTCCCTTAGTCGCAATTTGGTACGCCAGGTTAGGTGAGGCACGGGGTGCTTGTCTCGCTCCTAGGTTCGGGGCGTGACAAACTTGGTATCAGAGCAGTTTTGTCCTAGGGAGTCTACAAGCTGTGTCTAGTAGGGTCTTGTTTATAGATGTGTTGTGCACCACATTATATAAGCAAGGAACTACAGGGCATTTAGGAGTTGGTTACACTTCTTTGAAATCTAAATCGTGCTATAGAACTGAGTTATAGGAAATTTGAATTAAACTTATGTGTTGGTGTTTGCATGCACAGATGACGGTGACTAGGAAGACTACGGCTAGCCAGAGGAGAGATACAGTAGTAGGTGAGGGGACCAGCAGGGTACCCCTAGTAGATGGGGCCCAGTCTGAGGCTCAAGTTGAGACCCCTACTCAGCCATTACCGGCTCCTCCACCAACTACGGAGATTCCTAGGGAAACCGCACATCCAGTTCCCCCTCCACTTCCATCAGATCAGGACTTAAGGAGTGCGGTGCATTTGTTGACACAGTTGGTAGCTACCCAGCAACATGCTAGGGCATCAGCTAGTGCAGGAACTTCTGAGGGGTCTGGGAGTTCAAGGGTCCGAGAGTTTATTGCTTTGAGTCCCCCAGAGTTCACGGGGACAGATCAGAGGGAGGACCCACAGGATTTCATAGATCAGCTTCACAGGATCTTTCATGTTATGCATGCCACGGAGAAAGAGGCAGTTGAGCTAGCAGCTTTTCGACTCCGAGATATAGCCATCCTTTGGTATGAGGGATGGGAGAGGTCCAGGGGACGTGATACACCTCCAGCTATTTGGGAGAATTTTTCAGATGCTTTCCTTGACCAGTACTTACCGCGGGAGATCCGACAGGCTCGAGTCGATCAGTTTCTAGCCCTCAAGCAGGGTAATATGAGTGTTCGAGAGTATAGTCTCCGTTTTGACTCATTGGCCAGATATGCACCATCCATAGTTGCTACTATGCGGGACAGGATTCACAGGTTTATAGCAGGGTTAGCCCCAGAGTTAACCGAGGCATGTGCCACCGCTGCATTGCAGGATAGTATGGATATCTCCCGGATTCAGGCATTCGCCCAGAATATAGAAAGGGGTAGGCGTCGGCAGCAGGGTACAGAGAGGGCTGAGCAAGGGCAACGTAAGAGGATGAGATTTCCCAGGTCTCAGGAGCAATCTCAGGGTAGTTATAGGACCCAGTACTTCGGAAGGCCACCTAGGCCTCCGCCACCTCAGTTACATGGTTACGGGTATGACCGCTATACTCAGTCAGGACCAGGTGAGAGCTCACGGGCGTCGGGTTTGCAGCGACAATGAGGTTCTGCGCAGATATGGTCATTTCCTCCGCGGTGTGACATCTATGGTAGAGGACACTTGGGTCAATGCCGAGCAGGTTCTGATGCTTGTTATACATGTGGGCGTCCGGGGCATATGATGCGAGATTGCCCAAATAGAGATTCTGGGGGAATGGCACAACCAGCGAGTTCAGCAACAGGATCATCTATGTCCGTGCATCCTTCAAGGCGTGAGTCTCAGTCTTCGGCTGGTAGAGGTCGAGGCAGAGGTAGAGGTTCCAGTTCAAGTGGTAATCAGAACCGTATCTATGCTTTAGCGGGTCGACAGGACCAGGAGTCTTCACCAGACGTTGTGACAGGTATATTAACCATTTGCTCTCACGATGCTTATGATTTGATAGACCTAGGATCTACTTTATCGTATATTACCCCATTTGTCGCGAGGAATTTTGGTATAGTGCCTGAAATACTAAGTGATCCTTTTGCGGTATCTACACCGGTCGGAGAATCGATTATTGCTAGACGGGTTTACCGAGGTTGTACGGTGACAATTTGTAGTCGTCAGACCTCAGCTGACCTAGTTGAGCTAGAGATGATGGACTTTGATGCTATCATGGGCATGGACTGGTTGGCAGCTTGCTATGCCACAGTTGATTGCCGAGCAAAGGCAGCCAAATTTCATTTTTCGGGTGAGCCAGTCCTTGAATGGGTAGGTAATACACCAACACCCAGAGGTAGGTTTATTTCCTATCTGAAGGCGAGGAAAATGATCGCAAAAGGGTGCATTTATCATATTGTGCGAGTTAGAGATGCAGATGCTGAGATACCTACACTTCAGTCTATTCCCATAGTCAAAGAGTATGCAGATGTGTTTCCAGATGAGCTTCCAGGTATTCCTCCAGAGCGAGAGATTGATTTTAGCATCGATTTGCTTCCAGGAACTCAACCAATATCCGTCCCTCCGTATAGAATGGCACCTGCCGAATTGAAGGAGTTGAAGGAGCAGTTAAAAGATTTGCTGGAGAAAGGTTACATTAGGCCCAGTACCTCACCTTGGGGTGCACCGGTACTATTTGTGCGGAAGAAAGACGGCTCGCTGAGGATGTGTATCGATTATAGGCAGTTGAACAAGGTAACTATTAAGAATAAGTATCCACTTCCAAGGATCGATGACTTGTTTGATCAGTTGCAGGGAGCTAGATGCTTTTCAAAGATAGATTTGAGGTCGGGGTACCACCAGGTCAGAGTTCGGGAAAAAGATATTCCGAAGACAGCCTTCAGGACCCGATATGGCCACTTCGAGTTCCTTGTCATGTCCTTCGGGTTGACTAATGCACCCGCTGTATTTATGGACTTGATGAATAGCCTATTCCGGCCATTTTTAGATATGTTCGTGATAGTATTTATTGATGATATTCTGGTTTATTCCCGTTCAGAGGATGAGCATGCGGACCACCTGCGAGCGGTACTCCAAACCCTCCGTGATCGTAAGTTGTATGCTAAGTTTTCTAAATGTGAGTTCTGGTTGAAGTCTGTAGCATTCTTGGGGCATATTGTATCAGATGAAGGGATAAAGGTGGACACTCAGAAGATTGAGGCCGTGAAATCTTGGCCTAGACCTACCACTCCGACAGAGGTTCGTAGCTTTCTAGGCTTAGCAGGATACTATCGGAGGTTCGTAGAGGGTTTTTCTTCCCTTTTGGCACCATTGACGAAGTTGACACAGAAAGAAACTAAGTTTCAATGGACAGAGGCTTGTGAGCGGAGTTTCCAAGAGCTTAAGAACAGGTTGACCTCAGCTCTAGTTCTAACACTTCCAGAGGGTCTAGAGGGTTATGCCGTGTATTGTGATGCATCAGGTGTCGGGTTAGGATGTGTCCTGATGCAACATGGGAAGGTAATTGCGTATGCTTCAAGGCAGTTGAGGAAGCACGAGAGGAATTATCCGACCCACGACCTCGAGTTAGCTACGGTTGTCCATGCACTTAAGATATGGCGGCATTATTTATATGGTGTTCATGTTGATGTATTTACTGATCATAAAAGCCTACAATATATCTTCAAGCAGAAAGAGTTGAATTTGCGACAGAGGCGATGGCTTGAGTTATTGAAAGATTACGATGTTAACATTCTCTACCATCCAGGGAAAGCTAATGTTGTAGCAGATGCATTAAGTCGTCGATCTATGGGTAGCTTAGCACATGTAGATCCCGAGAAAAGACAATTAGCTAGAGAGATTCATCAATTGTCTTCGTTGGGGGTTCGGTTAGTAGATTCTGAGGATGGTGGAGTTGTACTCCAAAACACTACAAAATCATCCCTCATAGCGGAAGTCAAGGAAAGGCAGTACGAGGACCCAGAGTTGGTCGAGCTGAGAGAGCGAGTTCCGCAGCAGAAGAAACCACTGTTAGAGCTAAAGGGAGATGGGGTTCTCAGATATAGGGGTCGTTTGTGTGTTCCAGATGTAGCAGGGCTACGAGACAGGATTATGTCAGAGGCACATTATTCATGGTATTCCATCCACCCTGGATCGACGAAGATGTATCATGACATTAAGGATATGTACTGGTGGAATGATATGAAGAAGAACATTGCTGAGTTTGTCGCCCAATGTACTAGTTGCCAGCAAGTGAAGGTAGAACACCAGAAGCCCGGAGGGCTAATGCAGACTATAGAGATCCCGACATGGAAATGGGAGGCGATAAACATGGACTTTATCATGGGTTTACCTCGTTCTAATCGTAAGTTCGATTCCATATGGGTGATAGTCGATAGGCTCACGAAATCAGCTCACTTCCTACCGGTCAGATCTACATATACAGCAGAAGATTATGCAAAGTTATATATTAAGGAGATAGTGCGGCTACACGGAGTACCAGTTTCTATTATATCTGACCGTGGGGCTCAGTTTACAGCACATTTTTGGAGGTCATTTCAGAGAGGTCTAGGGACTCAGGTGAATCTCAGCACAGCTTTTCATCCACAGACTGATGGACAAGCCGAGCGCACAATTCAGACGCTCGAGGATATGTTACGAGTATGTGTGTTGGATTTTAAAAGAAGTTGGGATGAACATCTACCTCTTATCGAGTTTTCATATAATAACAGTTACCACTCCAGTATCCAGATGGCTCCGTATGAGGCTTTGTATGGGCGTAAGTGCAGATCTCCTATAGGGTGGTTTGATGTTGGAGAATCTGGGTTACATGGGCCAGACCTGGTTCAGCAGGCCATAGAGAAAGTAAAGGTTATCCGGGAGCGACTGTTGACAGCTCAGAGTCGTCAGAAGTCATATTCTGACGTGCGGCGACGAGACTTAGAGTTCAGGATTAATGACTGGGTATTCTTAAAGGTATCACCTATGAAGGGCGTGATGAGGTTTGGCAAGAAAGGAAAGCTTAGCCCACGGTATATTGGGCCTTATAGGATCATTCGGAGAGTGGGCCAAGTAGCTTATGAGTTAGAGTTGCCCTCAGAATTGGAGTCTGTCCATCCGGTTTTTCACGTATCTATGCTACGGAAGTGCATTGGCGATCCTACCCGAGTGGTGCCCACGGATGATGTACAGATTACAGAGGACTTGTCATATGAGGAAATTCCAGTTGCCATCCTAGACCGACAAATCCGCAATCTACGAAATAAGGAGGTAGCTTCCGTAAAGGTTTTATGGAGGAGCAAGAATGTAGAAGAGATGACGTAGGAATCGGAGGAAGAAATGAAGTCTAAATACCCCCACCTATTTCAAAATGAAGATATGGTTCGAGATGGGACGCTACAACATAGCTCTATGTAGGCTAGCAGGTCATCAGGTAAGCTTTTATTTTTCACTTTCAATATTTATGATTTACGGTCGGTGAGGCAAATTGCTGCTATTTATAAAGATTGGCCATGTGTGGCATGCATAGTATGTTTCTGGCTACGTGCAGGTTGGTTTTAACCTAGTGTACGAAGGATACTTTGGCAAAATTTTCCAAAGTCTCCAAGAGTAAACATTCGAGGACGAATGTTCCCAAGGGGGAGTGATGTTACACCCTATATTTTCGTATGTAAAAATGCGTCGTAAGCAAACTAATGTAGGACAAAAAAATGAGATAATATTTAAAAGTATATAAAGTAAGTTAATCATGTTACCTCTGAGGTTACAAATATTGAAGATCATGAACAACAAGTACAAAGAGGGTTGGACAGTTCAGAAGCTAAAGCAATTAAATAAAACAATGTTTCATCGAAAGTCGACAAGTTGGGAATGTTATAACATATACCTTTGGGGTGAGACTAGGGTGATTAACATGATAAAGAGATTATGTTATGATTTATATTAGTCGTATTACATCCGTGTGTTATGTTTTTAAGTCAAGCGAGTTGTGGAACAAAAGTCGATGAAAGTCATCACAAGTTACATTCATAAGTTTTACTGAAACTTTGGGTCAAATGTAACTGCAATTTTCTCCCAATATACTTAGAGTTATGGTGTGTTCCACACATCAAATTAAAGATCTATGAGTCTATTTTCCAACGCATTAAACCATTTGTCAATACGACATCGGAGTAGAGAGATATGTGCATTTTTGCGATACTGCGCAAGCTGCTAGGTGACAAGTAGGTGTGTCACCTATTTGCTTAAATGAAAGCCCAAAAATGGGCCATTTCGGGTCGTCCAAAGAGGCCTTTTAAGGGCCTATTTTCTTCATATATAAGACTTAAAATAGAGCATAATAACCAGACATAAGCTCTGCAAAGAATCCTCCCAAAAATTTCCCACAAACCCTAATTGATTTTCTCTCCCTTTCAAGTTCCAATTGGAGGTAAAACTTAGAGTTTGAAGAACCAAGATAGGAGCTGAGTTATCCAACAAATAAGGTGAGTTTACTGCTCTCTTTCATCCATTTTTTCTTCTGTAAATTCATGGTAAGTCGTTCTATACTTGTAAGAACTCACGGGATGGTGATCGGAAGCCGTGAGTTCGAGTTATTCACTTGTAGCGGACTGTTTTGTGGACTGTTTTGTGTTGCTGTTGGGCTGCGTGTTTTATTACTATTTTGTGGAGTTTTGGAGGAGGAAGGGGGTTTATAAACACCATATAAATGTAGGGTGGTTGGCTGGTCGTTCGTCATAACATTTTCGGGTCGTTTGACACTACTACGGTGGTCGTTTTGTGTACGAAGAGATTGGGGTGTGTTGGGCTGTTTTGTAGTATTTGATGGTGTATATAGGGCTGGAAAATGATGTATATATGTTGTTATTGTTCTGTCCTTGTATTGTTGGTGTTATCTTGAAGTTGGAGGAAGGGCATATTATAGGGGAGATGCTGCCCGTTTTAATACAAAATAGGTTTGTCGTTCGTTGTGCGATAGTTGTACCTTTCGTAACTTAACGATAGTATTATTATCATTCTTGTAGATTAAGGTGCGAAGAGGTGAGTTCAACTTGGTGATTGAAAAGATTGTGATAAGGTATGTTAAGGCTAAGCCTTCCTTCATTTTGGCATGATCTCGTAGCTACATGTGCTAGTAATGAGACAAAAAGAGAAGTTCATATTCATGAATTTATTCACACTATTCTAGTCTCATAAGTTACAATATTATTCCTTATCGAGACTCTATATTCAATTTTAGTATTGTCTTCTTTCAGTCAAGAGAGCAGCAAGCCTATATATACAGTATTACAGTATTTTCATTACCATCGAGCTATAATCGATGGGCAGGCCCCTATTGGGCAACCTCTGATCAGATGGAAAGTTATATACCGAGCCTACTGTGGCCGAGCGCCTATGAGCGAGCCCAGCATGGTCGAGATACATAGCCTAGTATGGCCGAGCGCCTATGAGCGAGCCTACTATGGCAGAGCAGTTATATATACCGAGCCTTATAAGGCCGTACAATTATTTTACTTACTATATTGAAGGAGTTGAGTCAGTATCAGAAGGTAAGTATATCTCCAGATCATCTTTGACTCCCAGTTAATTTCAGTTATCATATTATCAGTTCAGTTTCAGATTTCAGTTATTTTATTGCCTTACATACTCGGTACATTATTTCGTACTGACGTCCCTTTTTTGGGGGCGCTGCATTTCATGCGTGCAGGTTCAGACAGACAGACGGGTAGACCTCCTCAGTAGGTGTTTTCCGTGTTCCGCCTGATCGGTAAGCTCCACGTCTTTCGGAGTTGCCAGGACTAGAGTTTTGTGTACATCTTATGTATATCTGTATATATGTTATGGGTAGGTCGGGGCCCTGTTCCGATCACAGTACATCTATCAGTAGAGGCTTGTAGGCATATCCTGTTGGTTAGTGCAGTATGTTGGGTTTGTATAAATTGGTGGTTTGTCAGCTGTAGTAGCTATGACGGCCTTGTCGGCCTAGCTTTATATTGATATTTAGTTAGTGCTAGTTTCCATTCAGTTTTATATTTTGCTTCGCAAATTGTCTTGCAAGGTGGCCCCATGGCCAAAGTATGACATTATGTGTTCAGAGTCCCTTAGTCGCAATTTGGTACGCCAGGTTAGGTGAGGCACGGGGTGCTTGTCTCGCTCCTAGGTTCGGGGCGTGACAATAGACTTACACACATGGAATATCACTTGTTCATCACCAACCCAGAAAGTGAGTTCTCAGGCTTCCACATCACAAAGAGCCTTACCCGTAGCAAGGACCACCTTGATTGTTGCCTACCCAACCACCTTGATTGTTGCCTCCCCAATTATCTTGGTTGTTACCACTTCAATTTATTTAATTGTTGTTATTATGCCAATTTTCTTGGTTGTTAGAACTCCAATTGCCTTGGTTATTTTGTGGTCGCCATTGTTGTTGATTAGAGTCTTGGAAGTTGTTTCTTTTTCCTTGAAAATTGTTCACATATTGAACTTCCTCTTCTTGCTTATGATAAGAATAATCATGATCAAAACCACCATCATCTTGCACATAATTCTCCACTCGGGTTTGCATATGTGGACCCTTGGTCCTCTTCTTGTTCACCAAAACATTAACTCCCTATATAGCATGAACTTGTTTAGAAGCTTGCACTTGATTAAGTTGGGCCTTTGCTAGTTTAGTCATGGTTGTTGTCAATTCAGAAATGGCTTGCCCATGGTCTTGCAACTCTTTGTGGATGTGTGTAATGTTGAGATCACCTTGTGGAACATTAGCTCGGGATTGCCAAGACGATGACATTTTTGCCATCTCAACAAGAATCTCACATGTCTCTGCATACGGTTTTGTCATAAAATTTCCATTGGCCAATTGATTGACCACACATTGGTTCGTAGTATTGATACCATGGTAGAAAGTTTGTTGAATCATGTTGTCGGTCATATCATATTTTGGGCACTCTTTCACCATTGTCCGATATCTCTCCCAAATATCATGCAAGGGTTCATTGTGCTTTTGCTTGGATGCCAAAATTTCATCCCGAAAAGTAGTCATGTGCCCGGGAGATAAAAACTTAGCAGTAAACTTCACCTCCAACTCATCCCAAGTATGTATTGAATGGTTCGGCAAATGTTCCAACCATTCTAAAGCTTTACCCCATAAAGAGAAGAGAAAAAACCTTAGCCTCAAAGTATCTTCGGAAACATTAGTTTACTTGCTTCCCCAACATGTATTCACAAACCCCTTCAAATGTTTATAGGGATTTTGACTTGGTGCACTGGTGAAAAAGCCTCGTTGTTCAAGCAAAGTGAGCATCACATTGGTAATTTGAAAGTTGCCCTCCCTAATACGAGGGGGAACTATTGCACGCGCATATCCTTCATTGGACAATATCCGATGCTGTGCCGCTTGTTGTTAAGGTGGTGGAGGTGGGGGTGGTACGGGCACTTTGTCTTGTGGCACCCGGCCTCGCCGATTAGGTTGTGACACTTGAGATACCTCATCGAGTTGTTCCTCACTCTACAAGTCCCCCAATGGCATATTTTCGAGCTCATTGTTCGCCATGTTTGTACCTATGATTTCTTAAATAAGTTAGTAACACAGAAGGGAAAGAAGATATTTCAAAAACACACTCAAATATATAGCTAACACCATTAAAACTCCCCGGCAATGACACAAAAAATTGTTCCTTTCCCAATCCACACTCAATAGTGAGTGGAAACAATCGTTAGAAGAATAGTACCCAACAAGAGTCGGGGTCGATTTTCACAGGGAGTTAAATGTGGGTGTTAGGATGTACACTTGATGAATGTAAATGAAATAGCTTAATTACTCTTCCAAACAAAGGATTTTGTTTTCTACTTCTAAGCATTATAGCCAGCAATGATCAACTAAGAGGAAAGAGACTAGAAAACGAGTAATTATTTTTGTTGTTTTTATCAAATGGGTAAAAGGCCTAGGAATATAACCTTCACCTAGGTGTTAGCCTAATGGATAAATTATGTTAATGCTTGTTTTAGTGATCTGGGTGTATTATAACTCTCAACTCAAAATTACCACTCAATACCTCTCGGTTGTAGTGTGATTTTGCCCAAATTGGATTTTTCAAGCCCAATTGGGTATCAATTCAAATAGTTGATATGAGCTCAAGTTTGTTCTTTCCTATCTCTAGTTCAAACCCTTTAATTAGGCTAGCCAAAACCTTAACTAGCCCAATTTCTTATTAGTCAAGTTTTTTAGACTAGGTCCCTCTTTCCCAAGTAAGAACCAACTCCAATAGGCAATATTTGCAACCATTAATTCTAGAAATAATGCATGGACAAGGCTAAATAATAAACACCCAATCATAAACAAGCATTATAATAATTATCCATAAGGTTTACACACTATGGTAAGGTCACAACCCTAGAGAAAATCTAGCTACTCATAATAGAAATTGAAGAAAACAAAGAAGAAGAACTAATTAAAGCCATAATATAAGATTAAATTGATAAAACTAATGTTTCTTCACCCAAAATGGTAACAAATAACCAAAGGTAGTAAACTATAAAAGCTACAGCATAAAAAACTATAAAACTTGCCCTAAAAAAGTGTTTCCCGTCTATTTATAGTGGCCCAAAATGCGTTGACAGAAATGCCCTTCGGGAGGTTCTGCGGCTGTACAATTCCATGTGTAGTTCACAATTTTCTTGGCTCTTCAAGTGGGGAATTTATACAGTCGCACAATTTGGTCTACAACTGCACTTTTCCTTTTGTGGCTGCACTTTTGGCAAGGCTTCACACTTGGTTGTTTTGCACACTCTTTGAACTTTTTGAATTTTTATCATTGTAACCATGTTTTGCGACTGCACAAATTGTGTGCGGTCCACACATTCTTCTGCGGCTGTAGAATTACTTCCACGGACTGCACTTTTGGCCTGCTGCACTCCTTCTTGCCTTATGAGCTGGAACACTCCTTTTTTAGTTAGATTTCTTCGTTGAGGTCCAATTATCCAACCTTCCTGCAATTTGCACAATTTTATTAGTTTTGAGAACAAAAATCAACATTTTCGGACTAAAACAAAAACAAAAAGGTATTAATAAGTGGTTAAAATCCATACTTATCAACCATGTCTGGCAATATGTGACATTGAGCATGTGACCACATCGGACGGATTATGATTATTTGTATATGACTATGCCATGCAGCACGTCGATGGTGTACACGTGGATTTGAGAAAGTTGATCACTGATTTGGTACGGTTATGAAAATTCTGAGGAAAAGTTGTCTAGTGTTTTATTTGGTTAGTGCATTTCATCTTTACTTGCAATTTCGGTTGTTTACCTAATTTATTTGCATATCTCCTTTATATGCTGGATAATAGACTGGGCAGAGTATGTTAAGAAATTATGTTCACCAATGTAGTTCTTTCTGAGATTTATGACTTGATCGTATTTTTGTTCTATACTTGTTGAATTTATGAACTGTACAGGTGATTAGCGAGTATCACTTTTAATTCTTGCTTCTTTTACCTTGCCGAGGTTAGTTACTGAGTACATAGGATCAATTGTCACGATCCAAAATTCCGACCACGGGGCCATGATATTGCATAACAACCACTTGCTAGGCAAGCCAACGTTAGCTAAATGATTAACAAATTTCAAACAATTTAAAATGGAATAACAATAACTAACGATTGGTAAAAACCTAAAATACATATGATAAATCCATAAATAACACGGTCTATACTAATCCCAAAAATTCATAGTCACAAGTTCATGGGCAACTAGAATACTACAAATATGGTTTGAATGAAATACATCTATTTGAAACAAAATAAACTATAAATACATAATAGAATGGGACGTCAAGGATTGCGAACGCCAAGCAGCTCTACCTCAAGTCTCCCGGGCAAGCTGGATCCGACAGAACTCCTCTACGCACTGCTGGGACCAACACCGGGATCTGCACAAAAAGTGTAAAAGTGTAGTATGATTACAACCGACCCCATGTACTTTGTAATTGTCGAGCCTAACCTCGACGAAGTAGTGACGAGGTTATAAGACTGTACGAATAATAATAATGGAAAAACAAAAATATAGCAGTAAACTCATAAGAACGGGACTCGGAGGTCATCTAAAAAAGGGCCCCAGAATAACATCATCTCATAACCTCATATCTCAGTACCGAGATAAAGCACTACAGCTATAAACAGCTACAACACAACATACTTTGTTGCGGCGCAACCCGATCCCAACATTTATCACAATATCTGTTGCGGCGTGCAACCCGATTCCATTAACATTTCAAAATATATGTTGTGGCGTGCAACCTGATCCCATTATATTAATACCTATTACGGCATGCAACCCGTTCCCATTATCAATTCATTTCAATATCGTTGCAGCGCGCAACCCGTTCCCAATATCAACTCATTAACATGAACAACTCAACACAACCCAATTCCATAACCTCAACACAAAGGAAATAAATCTTATAAAACCTCAAGGAACTACCAGTTTAAATAGAGAACAACCAATACCTCATATTCACAAACCACGACAAATGATCATTTCAAGAATAGCTAAAGGACTCACATAATCGGAATAACATAATAAAGTGCAATAAGTAATGTAAAGACAATAAAAATATGCAAAAACATAAGACAACAAAGATATACAATTAATACGTGTAGGAACATGTAAAACGTAAGCAGGTATCGAGTGAGCAATGAATAAATAGAAACATGTAGAATTAAATAACAGATAACAAGTAGGGAGTGGATAACAAGTAAGGACAAATAGCAAGCAAAGCATGTAACACAATATAATATGGAATAAATAAAGACATAAAGGTAAATAGCCCAACCCGCATGCTTTAACCAACGACAGCGCATATACACTCGTCACCTCGCATATACGTTGTTCCCACATATAATTCACGTAACAAATAAACCAACAAGTCCTAATTCTCTCAAGTCAAAATTGGACATGATACATACCTTTTTCCGCAATAAACTCAACAATCAACCACGGCTTTTCCTTTCAATCAAAACTCCAAACAAACCAAATCTAAGCCAAATATCATTCAACCAATTTAAAATAAGCTTTAGAAACTACCCACGGATGAAAAAGGTTCAATTTTGATCAGTTTGAAAAAGTCAACAAATGTCAACCCCGGGTTGGCTTGGTCAAAATCCGAGATTCGGACCAAAACCCGAATACGCAATCACCCCGAGCTCGGTTATGTGATTTGTTTCAAAATCCGACCTCAATTTGAGGTCTAAATCTCAATTTTACAAAATTCCTAAATTCTACCCAAAACCCCTATTTTCTACCATTGAATTCCTAGATTTAATGTTAAAAACTCATGAAAAGTAATTGGGAATTGATAGAAAAAGAATTAGAGTTACTTACCAATGAATTTGGGAAGAAAAGATTCTTCAAAAATCGCCTCTAGAGAGTTTAGGATTGAGAAATGGTGTAAAATGAGCTAAGTCCCGATTCTTCCTTCTTTTACCTAGCTGCAAACACTTACTGCAAATGCAAACAGTGCATCAAATTCATAGAAGTCGCAAATGTGACAAAACCTTCATATTTGCAAAGGACACCCCTTCTCATATGCGAACAAAGCTTCGCAATGCGAAGCTACCCAATACTACACAGCATTTCAAATGTGATGCCACAGTCACAAAATTGAACACAGTAAACATCTCAAAAGCGACTCATTCTTCGCAATTGCGAATACCCAGCCCCCAGCCTATGCTCGCAAATGCGATCACTTGACCGCAAAAATGAGGCTCGCAAATATGAGCTAGACCTCTCAAATGCGAGCTAGACCTCGTAAATGCAAGATCTGCAACTGAGCACTAACAACTGGAATGCACCAGCTATTGCATAACCATCTGATACTCACTCAAAACTCACCCTAGATACTCGAGCTCCAAATGGAACATGCACACGAGTGTAATAATATCCTACAAACTTGTTCCCTATCTCAAATCATTAAAATAACACCAAATAACAAGAATTGATCATTGAAACTCAAGAATTTCAACTTTCTTTTGTGTGTTATTACTTTTTTTTTCCCCTCTAATATATAAATAAAATCCCAAAATGGGTCCAATGCTTACAAGATGTCCAAACCAAAATAGAAGTTGCATGAAGCTACTAGCTATTAAAAAAGATAAAAAAAAACTAAAATCTAATGAACTAACTATTACAATATGATAAGTTGAATGCTTCCTTCTCCTATTAGTGTATGTGAATCCAATTGTCATTGGCAAATACAAAGCAGCACCTATCAAGCTCTCACCAGGCGCCAGGGTATATTGTCCATAGGCTAAAATGAATTCCAAACATCTCCACCGCAGAGTTGAAGTCTGCATCGTCCTCCAAGTTTCGCTACTACATGATCTCCATATGCAGTGAACTGATTTTGTTCAAGTATTAATCATGTGCTCACTCATCAAGATTAATGTGTAAAAGAGGAGCCTGGCTTTAGGCAGGCTTTGCAAGGCAAAAGACAGGCCTGAGCTGGCTTTAGGCAGGCTTTACAAGGCAAAGGCCAGGCATGCGCTAGCTTTAGGCAGGCTTTGCAAGGCAAAAGCCAGGCTTGAGCTGGCTTTAGGCAAGCTTTGCAGGCCAAAGGCCAGGCGTGAGCTGGCTTTAGGCAGGCTTTACAAGGCAAAAGCCAGGCATGAGCTGGCTTTAGCCAGGCTTTACAAGGCAAAAGCCAGGCATGATCTGGCTTTAGGCTGGCTTTACAAGGCAAAAGCCAGGAATGATCTGGCTTTAAGAAGACTTTGCAAGGCAAAGGCCAGCCTTTGAGAATGTGCCTTTTTGTGATCTTGTAAGCTCAGATCCTTCCCTACTAGAACCTTTAATGTAGTCATCATTCAAAACATTGCTAAACCATCCTCAGATTGAGCTTGAAAGCATGCTAATACCACTGAGAAATGATTCAACAATCTCCAAAAATACCATATGATGGGTTCAGCATTTTCCTTAGCATTTGGACATATCAGTTTGTGCAGAGTCCAATCTTGTGAAGCCATCAGTCTGGGGTTCTTCTCTTTGCTATCCTAATCCTAAGATTAGGTGATTGAGATTTGTCTAGATTGATCAACCTCCTCCCTGCACTAGGCATTTCAGAGAATGAATGAAACTCAGATGTACCTGCAAAAGAGAACGCAATGTTAGCTATAAAATCCGCCACTGAGTTGCCTTCTCTGAACACATGTTAAAAGATCACATTGAAGTTGTCCTTCATCTCTATAATTTTCTTCACATCCTGTGCAATTACCCAAGGAGGATCCCATTCCCCTTCTATCACCTTCTTCATCACTAATGAATCAGTCTCCAGTATGAGAGGGTGAAAATCATGCTCCACAAAATATTTCAACCCTTGAAGAATAGCCTTAGCTTCAACCACCACATTAGTTGTCACTCCCAGGTCTACTGCCCTAGCATACACCACATCACCTTCATCATCCCTCACACAAAAGCCTAGGGAGCTAGGTCCAGGATTGCCCTTTGAAGCTCCATCAGTATTACATTTGTACCAACCATGACAAGGAAGGTGCCATGTTACTCTTGTAGTGATCAATATAGGTTTATATCCTTCAAAGTATTGAATCATGTCTGGCCATAACAATGGAATATTAGGGATCCAATCATACCTCACCCTTGCCAGTTGATGCAATATCCTATTTATCTCATGAATCACCCTATTTGTGGACATTGAACCACCATGTTTACCTGCATTTCTTCTCTTCCAAAGCTCCCAAGTGATGATAGCTTGTACTGCTTGAAATAGTGGCTTTAATTTCAGATAACACTGAACATACTACCAATGCCTTAAATCTTCTTCAATTGAATCAATTGCACAGAAATTCCAGCAGCCCCCATGAACAAGTTCCATACCTTAGAGGTAGTAGGACTTGTGACAAATATATGCTCAATGGATTCCTCTTGGGGCTGCTGATAACACCAACACCTAGACATCACCATTTGCCCTTGCCTCCTCCACATGTCATCGGTGGCTATTTACTGCCTCCACAATCTCCACAAGAAGAAGGATATCTTGAATGGCAAACCTTTAATCCACATTAACTTGAATTCCTGATTAGGATCTGCCCTATGCCTTAATATTTGCCAAGCACTGCTAACACTGAACTTGCCTGAAGGAGTTGGCATCCAGTATGGCTTATCCTAATATCCGTCACTGCCTTCATAGTGCACATTTAGCCTTATATGTTCTGCAATTTCCTCACTGAAAGTTTGATCTAGCAGTTGATCATCCCATGTTTCCCCTTGCCACAGTTCTGCCACCTCCTGAAGACCTTCATTGATTGGAAAGTCTTCAGGTAATACATGATAAAGTGCACCCAATCCAGTCCAATTTTCATGCCAAATATTAGTTGTTCCACTCTTCAATTCCCATACGATCTTATGTTCTACTTCTTCCCTAGCATTCAGCATTTGTCTCCAAACATGAGACCCTCCCCTAAAATGCACCACAGTTGGTGGCTCCTTCTTGCAATACTTATTCCACATGAAATTAGACCACAAAGATTTTGTGGTCCTAAACCTCCACCATAGTTTAGCAAACAGTTCCCTTGAGACATCATTTAAAGACCTAAAACCTAGCCCCCCTTCCTCTTTAGGAAGGCAAAGATTTTGCCATGAAGCCCAGTGTCTGCTTCTCCCTTCTTCCTTTGTGCTCCAAAAGAACCTAGCAAAAGTCTTATGTAGATGCCCCAGGATGCTGTTTGGTGGATCAAGGACTGATAACATGTGAATTGGCATACTTTGCAACACACTAGAGATGAGTGTTGCCTTTCCTCCAAATGACAACAGTTTTCCTTTCCATGAATGCAATTTAGCCTTCACCTTCTTGATAAGATCCTCATAATGTCCTTCCTCCTTCTAGTGTTAAAAATAGGACACCCTAGATATGTGAAGGGGAATTTACCTCTTGCAAATCCTGTAATAGCTCCAACTGCCTGAAACAATCCATTAGCGACCTTTGAATACATGTAGTATGAACTCTTATCTTTGTTGATCATCTGACCTGATATCTTCTCATAGTTCCCCAACACTGCCATAATCTTGCTCAAAGAGGGAGGATGAGCAGATGCAAAGATTATCGTATCATCAGCATACGCCAAGTGGTTTAAAGAATCAGACCACTTAGGCATTCCAAATCCCACAAATGACTTGTCTTCAAAAAGCTTATTCAAAGACCTGGAAAGTACCTCAGCTGACAGGATGAACAATGCTGGAGACAGGGGATCCCCTTGTTTCACACCCCTTGTTGACTTAAAGAACCCTGAGGACTGCCCATTTACCAATACTGAATACCAGTTATTTGACATCAAGTTCCATACCATGTTGATGAAGTGTTCAGAAAATCCCATCTTCCTTAGCACATGGAATAAGTACTTCCATGAGACCCTATCATAGGCCTTAGCCATATCAAGCTTGATCACCACATTAGCTGGCTTTCCCCTTAACCTTATGTCAGTGACAATTTCTTGAGTCAATAAGATATTCTCAAATATACTCCTACCCTTTACAATTCCGGATTGATTAGGAGCTATTAGAGATGGCAAAAAACTCTCCAATCTATCATGTAACACCCTAGACAAAACCTTGTTAATGAAGTTGCTCAAACTAATAGGTCTTAGGTCAGAGAAGGTCTCAACTCTAGGTTTCTTGGGCAGCAACACTAGATTGGTGTGAGTGATGGATTTAGGCAATGCAGCTCCTCCATAGAAGTGTAGCACCATGTTGTGTATATCAGCACCAATAACATCCCAGCATGTTTGAAAAAACAAGCCAGTGAATCCATCAGGGCCACTAGCACTCTCCCCACTAAGCTAAAAAACTGATGCCCTTACTTCTTCAATTGTTGGCAATCTGCTAAGTTCCAAATTTTGATCCATAGTGACCATTGAAGGTACATTATTGAGAAAATGAAATTCAAAAGCTTCACCTTCATTTGTGAACTGTTTTTTATAGAAGTCCACTGCAGCTGTAGCCAATTGCTCCTGGTCTTCAATCCATACCCCACTACCTCTTTTGATCCTCTTCAGTTGCAATTTCTTTCTTTTGCCATTGGCATGGTTGTGAAAGAAATTTGTATTCCTATCTCCTTCAGCAAACCACGTCATCCCAGCTTTTTGCTTCCAATACTGCTCCTCAATATTCAAGTATTTCTTTAATTCAGATAGAGCCTTTTGAAGCACAATCCTATTCTCAGTTGTAGGCTCTTCTTCAAACAACATCTCCTTCACCCTAACAATGTCCTCCAAAATAGCCAATTGCTTGAAGATATCACCAAATGTTTCCCTATTCCATTTTGAGAGTGCTGCCTTCACCCTCTTGATATTCTGCTTGAACATCAAAAACTGATCCCCTATGAAACTCGCTTCCCAATTCTGCCTCACCACATCCATAAATGTAGCATGCTTTGTCCAAAAGTTCAAGAATCTGAAAGGCTTGACAAAATTGGTTGTCTGCACCCCACATGTCATTAGCAACGGTGCATGATCTGATCCAGTTCTGATTAGATGCTCAACTTCAATAGTTGGCAACATGTTCTGAAATGGCAAATTCACAAAAATCCTATCCAATCTCTTGAATATACACTCGGCATTGGATCTCCCATTCCACCATGTGAATGGACTTCCTTTGTACCCTTGCTCAAACAAACCACAAGAGTTTACACAAAATGCAAAATCCTCATATTCAAGAGGGTGTACTGGAAGTCCCCCTATTTTTTTGTCTTCATGCAATATCATATTGAAATCCCCTCCTACCAACCATGGTAATTCCATATCACTTGCTAAATAATACAAGTGATCCCACAAATCCAACCTCTCTATTGCTGAACATTTTGCATAAACAAATGTCATCATCATGTGCTGCCCCAAGTCATGGTGAAACACTCTCACAGTCACCTGTTGCTCAGTATCCTCCACTAATTCCCATTCCACCACTGCATCGAAGAACAACCATATTTGCCCATTAATATTTGTATAAGTAGTCTCCATATTCAACCTCCTTTTATATCTATCAATGAGTCCCTTCTTTTGAAAAGGCTCCATCAATGCAACTACACAAAAATTATGCTCCCTATTCATATTGATCACCCTAGGAAAGGCCTGTTGTGTATTCACAGACCTTATGTTCCATATTAATATTTTGATCATCATCTAGATAGAGAAGCTGCCCTCCTGGGCATTATTCTTGAAGGTTGTGGTGGATCTTTACTCTGATTCTTCTTAGTTTTTTTTACCTCCTTTACCACTAGTTGTGGGTCATAAATCCCCTTCCCTAGCCACTTGCTTAAAGTTTTCGGCAGTTGATTCATCATCTCCTTTATCCTCTATTGGATTTTGTCTCAATAAGTTTTCATCAATTGGTGTCACATTGTGTGTAACTAAATCATGTAAATGTTGTAGAGGAGTCTTAGTTAGAACACTAAGATGTAGTTGCATGGTTTGATCAGTGCCAGATTCCATAGGCACTTCCTCTATTTCCCCCGGATGCTTTTGGAACAATTGCATGCTCATCAGCCTGTTCATACTCCTTGAATTATAGCTCATGGACATACGCCGGAACACCATCTACATAGGACAAAATCTCTCTAGTGGCTCTAAGGTTGGGGTTTACTCTAGCTGCCTCATCAGGTGAACCTGGCTTTACACCTGGCGTCGCCCGCCTAACGTCTGGGGAGCCTGGCATCGCCAGCCTATCGCTAGGTAAGCCTGGCTTTAGGCCTGGAGTCGCCATCCTATCGCCAGGTGAGCCTGCCTTTAGGCCTGGCATCGCCAGCCTATCGCCCGGTGAGCCTGCTTTTAGGCCTGGCATCGCCAGCCTATCGCCAGGTGATCTTGGATTGTTGTCCTTCTTCACCTTGTCTTCTATTGTCTTTGTTTTGCCCAACTGATCATTCTTAACCTCAACTGCATCGCTCTATAAGACCTTTGTAGAGTTTACCTTATCAAGATCCTCCATCTGCCCAGAATCTTTAAAAGTTTGAGATTGAATCGCATGACCAGATTGGTTTGTGGTCATATTGAGTTGTTTTAGCTCCTCTTTGCTAGTCCCAAACCTTCTATGAACCCAGTCGATTGTGGACTGAATCCCAGAAGGAGTAGGACCATCTTTAGAACTGAAGACTGGTTTTTCTCCCACCAAAACCAGTTGGTTGTTCTCGTTTATATCACTTTGTTCCTCCTCTAATACTGCAAATTTATTCCTTGTTTGAACCTTGTTTGTCTGATCTTCTTCGACTTCCATCAGTGCAAAGTTATTGTGCACCTGTTGTACACCAACATTCACTGGCATGATTGCATTGCCAGTTTGCCCTTGTACCTGGGTTTTGTTATTTTTGTTGGTTCCCCGATTATCTCAAACTTCCTTCCACTGTGCACCTACGTTCCCGACTACTTTTCCACTCGTGAGAATCATTAAAGGGGTAATGTGATTTTTGGTTTTTCCTTGTTCATCAGCAGCAGAATTCCAGTTGTTCAACTCAGCAAGATCATTCCTTTTCTTGCTGCTTCGATTCTCAATAAGCTCGGGGTGCAAATGCCAACATTCAATTTCATCATGTCCTTGTAGTTTACACTCCTTATAATATTTTGGTAGCATGTCATACTGAATTCTCACCCATTCTGTTTGAACACCACCAGAATTTTCATCATCAATATCCAATCGCACCTTTTTAGGTAGTTCGGCCAACAAATCGACAAGAACTTTTACTCTTGTGCAACTCGGCCTAGTTTTGTTTGTAGTTGCCGCGTCAAGACACACTGACCTTCCCATAGCTGTAGCCAAAGAAAACAGAGTTTCCTTTACAAAAAAGGTAGGCAGCAGTCCAGGAAAAGAAATCCACGCCATCACCATCGGAGTTTCTTCACCTGCCTTAAATTTTGCATCGTAGATAAGAGTACGCAATTGGTATTCGTACACATCTTTGGCTTTGATGTAGTACGTACTCTTCGATGTGAAATCGAGGAAATCTTGCCATAGAGTTAATCTAATTAACACATGACGATCTCTAAGGAATCCGATATTACACTCACCATTGATACCATATTGAGTTGGAATTATTCGGCGAAGCTCGTGAATCTCCGGAGAACCACATAAAAGCTTGCCAACGACAACATATTGGAGGCATTCAATCATGTTCATTCTATTTACTTCTGCCTCTGTGAATTTAACCACTGGTTGGCCATTCAAATACACTGCTCGTCGCAGCGGAATGGGTTGAATTGAAGCTGCAGCAGTAGCCATCGTTGGAGGATTTAAAGAATTTGATTTCAAAATCTTAGAGTAATCTAGAGGGGCTGGGTTGGCGTTAGTTGTTTTATGTTGTTGTGCAAAGCTAGGGGAGGGCAGATCAGCCGGAAAATCCAGCTGGTCGCCGGCCATTGAAGCCTAAAGCTCCAGCTTGTCTGCTTTAAAACTTTCAAGCTCAAGAATTTCAACTTTAAAACTCGTTTTCACAATTTTTTACATAACGCGCCGAAATGCGCTCGGGTGACCCCGGACCCCAACCAAATTTGTGTACAAGTCAAAAAATATCATACGAACCTACCAGAATCGTCAAAATAACGATCCAATGTCGTTTACCAAAAATATTACCCGTGGTCAACTCAAGTCCTAGTTTAGGCCAAAAATCACATTTTCTTCAAATATTTGCATAAATACTTTCCGAAAACGACACGGACCACACACAAAAATCAATAAACATCAAATAAAGCTATGAGACGTCTCAAAACATAGAAATTATGCCTAGTGCTCAAAATGATCTTTCGGGTCGTCAGATTATCCACCTCTAAATAAATGTCCGTCCTCGAACGGACATAGAAAAGTACCTGGATTGGTAAAAAGGTAGGGGTATCTACTCCACAAATCAGACTCAGTCTCCCATGTAGCCTCCTCGATCGGCTGACCTCTCCATTGCACTTTCACGAAAGGAAAACTCTTCGATATCAACTTACGAACCTACCGGTCTAGAATAGACACCGACTCTTCCTCGTAGGCCAAATTTTCATCAAATTGCATTTTGCTCAAGTCTAAACATGCGATCTATCCTCATGGTACTTCCGAAGCATGGAGACGTGAAATACCAAATGTAGCCCTGATAGGCTAGGAGGCAATGCAAGCCTATAAGCAGCCTCATCAACTCTCTCCAATATCTCAAACAGGCCAATAAACCTCGGGCTCAACTTTCCCTTCTTCCCGAACTGCATCACACCATTCATTGGTGGCACTCGGAGAAGAATCTTCTCACCCACCATGTAAGTCACATCTCAAACCTTCCGGTCCGCATAAACTCTTCTTCCTAGACTGAGCTATAAGAAGTCACTCCTGAATTAACTTAACCTTCTACATAGCATCACAGAGCAAATCAGTGCCCAACAATCTAGCCTCTCCGGGCTCAAACCAACCAATCAGCAATGACATCGCCTCCCGTATAAGGCCTCGTATGGAGCCATCTGGATGCTCGACCGATAGTTATTATTGTAGGCAAATTCCGCTAGAGGTAAGAACTGGTCTAATTCACCTCCAATTCGGACTGTCTGTTCGTTTGAGGATGAAACACAGTACTTAGCTTGACTTGCGTACCCAACGCACACTACACGGCTCTCCAAAAATGCAATGTGAACTATATGCCTCGATCAGAAATGATGGAATCAAGTGCGACTTGCAGGAGGATAATATCCTGGATATAAATCTGAGCCAACCGCTCTGAAGAATAGGATGTCATCACCGGAATGAAGTGTGTAGTATTAGTCAACCGGTCCACAATAACCTAGATGTTATCATTTCCTCAAGGTTCGTGGTAAGCCTACCACAAAATCCATAGTGATGCTCTCCCACTTCCACTCCAGTATCTCCAATCTCTGAGTCAATCCACCTGGTTTCTGATGCTCGTACTTTATCTGTTGATAATTCAAACACCAAGAGACAAAAGCAACATTACATTTCTTCATTCTCTGCCACCAATAGTGATGTTTCATGTCATAGTACATCTTCGTGACACCTGGGTGAATAGAATAACGCAAACTGTGAGCCTCCTCAAGGATCAACTCTCTCAGCCCATCAACACTTGGAACACAAATCCATCCCTGAAGCCACAAAACACCATCATCTCTGATCACCACCTCCTTCGCACCACCCCGATGCACCATGTCCTTCAACACCAAGAAGTGAGAATCATCAAACTGGCGAGCCTTGATATGCTCCAATAAAAATGATTGTGCCACAACACAAGCAAAAACCCAGCTAGGCTCTGAAACATCCAATCTCATGAACCAATTGGCCAAATCCTGAACATCCATGGCTAGTGGCCTCTCTGCTACCGGTAAATATGACAAATTGCCCATTTTCTCAGCCTTCCTACTCAATGCATCGACCACTATATTGGCCTTCCATGGATGATATAATATGGTGATATCATAGTCTTTCAGCAACTCCAACCATCTCTGCTGCTACAAATTAAGGTCTTTTTGCTCCAACAAGTGCTGGAGACTCCGATGGTTGGTGTAGACCTCACATGGGATGTCGTATAGATAGTGCCTCCAAATCTTCAGCACATTAACAATGGGTGCCAACTCTAAATCATGCACAAGGTAATTCTTCTCATGAACCTTCAACTGACTATATGTGTAGGCAATCACCATACCGTTCTTCATCAACACCGCACCAAGTCCAATACGTGATGCATCAGAATAGACGGTGTAAGATCATGAACCTTTAGGGAATACAAATATTGAGGCTGTAGTCAATGCAATCTCAAGCTTCTGAAAACTCAACTCACACTCGTCAGACCCTCTGAAAAGAGCACCATTCTGGGTCAACTTGGTCAATGGGGCAGAGATGGATGAAAACCCCTCCACGAATCGACGATAGTAACCCGTCAAACCCAAGAAGCTCCAAATCTCTGTTGCTGAAGTAGGTCTAGGCTAGTTCTGAACTGCCTCAATCTTCTTAGGATCCACCTTAATGCCCTTAGAAGATACAACATGGCCCAAAAAGGCAACCGAGTCCAACCAAAACTCACACTTCGAAAACTTGTCTTATAACTGACGATCCCTCAAAGTTTGAAGTACGATCCGCAAATATTGCTCATGCTACTCTCGAATGCAGGATCTGCTTGACAAGTATCCGTTGTGAATCCTGTCAAGCAGATCCTGCAACTACTCCTTCAATTCTTGACAAGAATCCCTTGTCAAGAAGATCCTGCAACTACTCCTTCAATTCTTTCAACTCAACTAGGGTCATACGGTATGGAGGAATAGAAATGGGTTGAGTGCCCGGAGCTAAGTCAATGCAGAAGTCGATATCTCTATCGGGTGGCATGCCCGACAAGTCTGTAGGAAACACCAATAGAAACTCATGCACAACTGGAACTGAATCCATAGAAGGAACCTTTGCACTAGAACCACAGATATAGGCCAAATATGCCAGACACCCCTTCTTGACCATACACCGAGCCTTCACATATGAAATGACCCTGCTAGTGGAATGCCCAGGAGTTCCTCTCCTCCAAGCAAGGCAACCCCGGCATGGCTAATGTCACAGTCTTGGCGTGACAACACAAGATAGTGTGATATGGAGACAACCAATCAATGCCCAAAATCACATCAAAGTCCACCATACCAAGTGATAGAAGGTCCACCCTAGTCTCATAACCTTTGATAGAGACAACATACGACTGATAAACACGGTCTATCACAATTGAATCCCCAACATAGGTAGTTACATAAGAAGGAGTACTCAAAGAATCGCGAGACATATCCAGATATGAAGCAAAATAGGATGACACATATGAATAAGTGGAACCCGGATCAAATAAAACTGATGCATCTCTATGGCAAACTGGAACAATACTTGTGATGACCACATTAGATGACTCTTCCTCGGGTCTAGTTAGGAAATCATACCAATAGGGTTGAGCCTCACAAATCTGAGCTCCGTCTCTCAAACAACTGGCTGTCCTTCACCTCTAATAGTCTGACCACCACCTCGGGCTACCTAACCCCCGCCTCTAGCTTCCTGAGTGGGTGGTCGAGGAACTAGTGTCGGAGCCATAGAACGAGTACCCTGTTGTGTCCTACTGCTCCTCAATCTAGGATAGTACCTCCTGATATGACCTGTGTCACTGCATTCAAAGCAACCTCGCGCCTGGCGTAACTGCTGAGTCAGAGATGACCCCTGATGAACCGAATTCCCACCATAATAACTCTATAGCGGTGGTGCACTAATAGGAGCTGAAGGTGTACTAAACACTAGCTGCTTAGCATGAGACCCGTAAGAACCACGACTTCCCAAAGCACCGTGTGCTACATAAAGCGCTGGCTGAATTGTCCTGGGAGGATGGCCTCTACTAAATGACCTCCTACCTCCAGACTAGGAACCACTGAAACCACCAAAATGATGAGGCCTCTTCTCAGATGCTACCTCTCTACCCTGCCCATGAATCCTCTCGATCCGCCTAGCTATCTCCATGACCCGAGTGAAGGAAATATCATCCTCAATCTCTCTGGCCATCTACAACTTGATACCATACTTAAGTCCACCTACAAAATCTCTTTACCCTATCCCTCTCAGTAGGGATCAATACATCTGCATGGTGAGATAGGTCCAAAAATATGGTCTCGTATTGGGTAACAGTCATGCTACCTTACTAGAGGCGCTCAAACAGGCTATAATAGTCTTCTCTTAGAGTAAAAGCGATGAACTTCTCCAAGAATAGCTGTAAGAATCGATCCCAAGTGAGTGGAGGTGAACCTGCTGGTCTGCCTCAAACATAATCCTGCCACCACCTCTTGGCGAAACCATGCTTTGAAACACTGCTAAGTTGACTCTATTAGACTCCACAATACCCATGTTGTGCACCACCTTATGGTGAAGATATAAGAAATCATGTGGGTCCTCAGAAGGTGTATCACCATAATGAATAGGAAAGAGCTTGTGAACTTATCCAACCTCTTCAGCCCCTCAAATGACATAGCGGGTCCCTCCCTAGGTAGTGTAGCAATAATAGGCTGAGCTGCTCCAACTACTAGAACTACCAGAGTTTGATATCCATGAGCCATCTGCTCTAGTATGCTCTATGAGACGGTTGGTGCTGTAGAAAATGCACCGGCTTGGGCCACGCTCTCCATAAGACCCATCAGACGAACGAGAGCATCTTGAAGTACGAGGGTGGCAATGAACCCCTCTAGGATCTGAGCTGGTCTAACTGGCATAGCTGGAGAAGGGATCTCATCCTCCTTTTCGATTTGAGACTCTGCAATAGGTTCTGCGGTACGGGCTCTAGGATGAGCTCTGCCTCTGCCTCTAGCTCGACCTCGGCCCCAGCATCGGCCCCTACCCCTGGTAGTGGCTGCAACCTGGGACTCTGACTCCTGCTCGACTGTGAGTGATGTACGTATCCTCACTATCTGTGAGAGAATAAGAATAGAATGATTCAAACTTTAGTGATAGAATAAAGTTGCACGATAGAGAAAGAAAGATGTGACGTTTCCTAAAGCCCTATTGCCTCTAGAAGATAAGTACAGGCGTCTCCGAACTGATCCTCCAGAATCTACTAAGCTTGTTCATGACTCGTGAGACCTAGGCAACCTAGTGCTTTGATATAAACTTGTCACGAACCGAAATCTCAACTACGAGGCCGTGATGGCGCTTAACATCCACTTGCTAGGAAAGCCAATGTTAGCTAAATAATTAACAAATTTCTAATAGTTTAAAACAGAATAACAATGGTTATCATTGGTAAAAAGTTGAAATACATATGATAAATCCATAAATAATACGGTCTATACTAATCCCAGAAATTTGGCGTCACATGTTCATGAGCAACTAGAACATGAAGAATTCTAATGATCCGGGAACTTGCAACCTTAAATGTAATGTTAATCATATCGCTTTGAGCTTATATATGGTCATGTGCATAATAATGTGTTAAGAGCCCTATGGACAGTCTTTGAAACGCATAGGTGCATAACATAGATGAGCCTTATGGACAGTCTTTAAATCGCATAGGTGCAGAGAATAGATTGAAACACATAGGTGCATAGCATAGATGATCCCTATGGACAGTCTTTGAAATGTATAGGTGCATAGCACAGATGAGCCCTATGGACGGTCTTTAAAATGCATAGGTGTATACATAGATGAGCCTTATGGAAGGTCTTAGAAACGCATAGGTGCATAGCATATATGTGCCTTATGGATGGCCTTTGAAACGCATAGGTGCATAGTATAGATGAGCCTTATGGACAATCTGTGAAACGCATAGGTGCATAGTAAGAGAGGGCTATGAACGGACTAGTGATACGCATAGCTAGCACGAACAATAAGTGCCATTTTCATTGTCCTTGGTTGGTTCATAGTGTACGTTTATATTATACTGGTTGTATCTCATAACATAGCTCGTGTGACTCACTTGTGTTAAAAAAAGGGTGAAGTGCATGATGATTTAAGTTTAAGGCTTGGCATATGATCCTATAGTTTATTTCCTAGCTTCTTGATGTATCTTATTTATCTCTCTTTGAGCTACCTTACTTTTTATACAATTTCTTGTCTGCTCTACGTACTAGTACTATTCCACATCCTTCAGCTGATTTGTGGTGAGCCCTACTCTAGATCAGGGCTCTTGTATTATATTGATCCTTATAATTTCTTTTGAGGTATAGTTGGGCCCTTGTCGCCGGAACTTCCATATCATACTCATGTTGTTTAGAGGCTCCGTAGACATACTATGGGTGATGTTTTAATTGGGGAAAACAAACTATAAATGTTGTTGTACTTGTCGGATGTTCCACTTTTAAACTATGAACTCGTAATGTTTTGGGTAATTGCAAATGAAGATCCTAAAAGTAATGTAAGTTGGTGTTGTACATTTTATCCTCTCGTGTGTATCTTTTGTTATTTCTTCTTTAACTGTTCAAGGGTAAGGTTGATTAGTATGCACTAAGTAGGATTGCTTGATTGGGGTTACTCGGTTGAGCGTCGGTCCCGCTCCCCAAGGTCGGGGCGTGACAAGCTTGGTATCAGAGCCTAAGGTTTTAAAGTGTCCTAGGATGTCTCGGAGCCGTGTCTAGTACAGTCCTTCTTATCGGTATGTTGTCGACCATATCTAAAATTAGGAGGATACATGGACATTTTAGGAATGTTACCCTTCTTCAACACTCTACATCGTGCGATACAACTTGTTTGTAAGATTATATTCTAACTCGTGCATTGAGGTGCCAGATAAGTCTAAATGTTCTTCTGTCAACTCCAAGGAATATTGTCACATGGCACGACAACTAGAGAAAGGTCTAAATGTTAAGGAAATGGCACATATAGTTTAATGAATTGTATGAAAATATCTGATAAGTTTATGGTACCCGAAGTATACAATATATGAGAAACGTGTTACAATTGATTACTTACCTCCAAAGAGATATTGACATGACAAATAAGACCTAGTGTCAACTTAGGCTTATGATATGAGAATCATGTATGTGATCCTAAGATGTAAAAGAAAATGAGTTACTTAGGCTTGTGTATATGAAAGGCATGACCTGGAGGGTAATGATGATAGTATAGATTTCTCTAGGGAGACAAGAAGTCATGAAAGAGATAATGATGAGTTATTTATACCCGTATTCGTATGTGCCTTGTTTGGAAATGATAATTCTAAGGAAATATAATAATATCCAAGTATATGTCATAAAATGCCCCTTGAGTATAAGGAGAGTCAATTGAACTCAAAATGAGAAGATCCTTGCACCATGAATATTATAAGGGTCCCATAAATGTACGAAGGTGTGTTACGCTCCTAACAGATACTGACATGAGGAATTTGGGTCCTAAGCCTATGAAGTTGAAGAAGATATAGAGCACTTATGAGGTTATCACCATGGCAACTTAACCCTTCCTAATAGTCGATCCTATACAAGAGGACTAGAGATATGAAAGATATGTCCCCTCAAGATACTGTGTTGAAATATGGAACATTCACCCTAAGTGGGGAAGGAATGGCCACAGTAAAGCTACTTAAGTTCAACTAAACAAGGGTGAGACCATGTAGCTATGATGCTTAAATAACGTAATGAAGACATACGTAGTATGGGAAAGGCTTGTAATTGTTCAAAATGAGTTCATCATGGAATTGTGATTTAGCCAAAGTGCCAATACACTAAAAAGGATTGAACGAGTGTGAGAAATAGATGTGATGCTATAATAACCCACAAAGTACATTGGACTCGATAGAGAGCCTCTTAAGAATCTTACAAGCATGAAGTGGTAAGTGATTTCTTAAATCCTATGAGCCGCATAAGAAGGAAAGAGAGTGGGCTAAGAAAGGTCTCAGCACAAGGGTTTTTTAACCTGAAATACATATGATAAATCCATAAATAATACGGTCTATACTAATCCCAGAAATTTGGCGTCACATGTTCATGAGCAACTAGAACATGAAGAATTCCAATGATCCGGGAATTTGCAACCTTAAATGTAATGTTAATCATATCGCTTTGAGCTTATATATGGTCATGTGTATAATAATGTGTTAAGAGCCCTATGGACAGTCTTTGAGACGCATAGGTGCATAACATAGATCAGCCTTATGGACAGTCTTTGAAACACATAGGTGCATAGCATAGATTGAAACACATAGGTGCATAGCATAGATGAGACCTATGGACAGTCTTTGAAACGCATAGGTGCATAGCATAGATGAGCCCTATGGACGGTTTTTGAAACGCATAGGTGCATAGCATAGATGAGCCCTATAGATGGTCTTTGAAACACATAGGTGCATAGTATAGATGAGCCCTATGGATGGTCTATGAGACGTATAGGTGCATAGTAAGAGAGGGATATGAACGGACTAGTGAGACGCATAGCCAGCACGAACAATAGGAACAATTTTCATTGTCCTTGGTTGGCTCATAGTCTACGTTTATATTATACTGGTTGTATCCCATAACATAGCTCATGTGGCTCATTTTTAAAAAAAAGGAGAAGTTCATGATGATTTAAATAAGGCTTGGCATATGATCCTATAGTTTATTTCATAGCTTCTTGATGTATCTTATTTACCTCTCTTTGAGCTACCTTACTTTTTATGCATTATTTTGTCTGCTCTACATACTAGTACTGTTCTACATGTACTAACATTCCTTTTGCCGGGGATGCTGCATCTTTAATGGATGCAGGTGATACTCTAACAGGCGACATAGACTCTTGATAGGAGTGGATCTTCCTTCAGTTGATTTGTGGTGAGCCCTACTCTGAATCGGGGCTCTCATATTATATTGATCCTTATACATTCTTTTGAGGTATAGCTTGGGCCTTGTCATCGGCACTTCCATATCATAATCATGTTGTTTAGAGGCTCTGTAGATATACCGTGGGTGGTGTTTTGATTGGGGAAAATAAACTATAAATGTTGTTGTACTTGTCGGATGTTCCACCTTTAAACTATGAGCTTGTAATGTATTGGGTAGCTGCACATGAAGATCCTAAAAGTAATGTAAGTTGGTGTTGTATATTTTGTTCTCTCGTGTCTATCATTTATTATTTCTTCTGTAACTGTTCATGGGTAAGGTTGAATAGTAGGCACTAAGTAGGCTTTCTTGATTGGGGTAACTCGGTTAAGCGCTGGTCCCGCTCTCAAGTTCGGGGCATGAAAGTATGGATATGAATTCGTCTCTCATGGACAGTGTGTGCAGGTTTGTTGGCACGAGGAACGTCGGGACATGGAAAGTATTGATTGGATGTAAAGATAGCGTCTTCGTCATGCATTAGTGATATTAGGCTTTAGTTAGTACATTTTATAGAAATGTTGAGTTATGTATATCATCATATATGCTGCTTAGGTGTATTCGTCACATGCACTGGACTTGGATACCTGAGATAGTGTACATAATGTCACATGCTCTTTTTGTACATAACATTACATGTCTTGGTTTTGCATACTTAATTATGTTATTCTGTGTTTTGTTATTACTATTATTATCATTAGATATAATAACTGCAAAAGTTTAAAAGTGACTAATTCTATGTTGACTCTCACCACTACTTCTTTGGACACGATCAATGATGCTTACTGAGTACATATTGCTACGCTACACTTCAACTTCCTGTGTGCAGATATAAATTTGAGCGGTGGCATAGTTCGTGGGAGAGCTTTGAAGATATACCAGTGTTCCAGTGTTAAGCTGTCAGCTAGTTCATGGTAGCTTAGAATCTTTTACGTATGTTTTACATTTGAAATAGATTATGTACTATTCATATCAGAGTTGTAATTTCTATTCTTAGTAGCTCATGACTTGGGACACCAATCATTTTGGTAATTATATTGGATTTCATGGCATTTGGCTTCTTTATTTATGTTAATATCTTCTTTCTGGGTGTATTCGTGTTGCTTTGTTCGCTTAATGGATTTGGGTTAGGTGCCATCACAGCTTAGAAAAATTGAATTGTGACATATACTCATACCTTACCTCTAATCTCTTTCAGCATCTTGATTATAGGTTTTTTTTCTTGCTTTAAGAATCCATGAATTGAAGGACTATATAAAGTTTTTGTCAACGGTATTATTTTTACAAATAATATGAAAGTATGGATCTACACTAGTTTGAGGTGGATAGCACAGTAATTCTTTAATAGCTTTCTCATACACAACACCTAAATTCTTTAGTTGATATATAAATTGTTCTTCATAAGTGCTCCAAGCACACACCAGAACAACTTTTCTATATTCCCACCTCTTCATCGCATCCTCCAATTAGCTTATTGTGCCTAGTATAGAATCTGTGATTTGCTTTAGGAAACATACCATAAACAATACCCAACAGAGTCTACAATATTGAAAAAATAATAAAGTACTGCACGGACAACTCACGTGCCAATAATTACAATCCGCCCGGTGTGATCACAGGCTCAATATCACAATCCGCCCGACGTGGTCACGGGCTATCAGTCTAGATCATATCACACAGAGAACAGATATACAAACTTACCTGTATGTGATCAAAGAATATCAAGGTTCATACTCCTGGACTGATATAAATGACATGCTAAGATGTATGCTTGTGCATGGTGTGCATGGCTCAAATTGGTAATTTCTTCACAGAAACAACATCTATCAAGTAAATCAAGAGATTAAATCTTGATTTAACCTCAAATATGTCTCAATTAAGTCACAACTGGTTACAAATATAAGAAACATCACAATTTAAGGCTTAACAATTAGTCCAACACATTTTATTACCTAAGCACTGCCCCGAGCATGGATAAATACCCTGGTACATGCATATGGGCTTAGCCCTACACATGTGCACCACCCATAGCACGTAGCTATCACATATAATTCCAGCAACTAGTGCCTCAATCGAGTTTAGGTAAGATACTTACTTCAAGCCAACAAAATCAATACTATAGGAAGCCCTTCCCTCATGAATCAACCTCCGAGCGATCTGAATCTAGTCAAAATAACTTAATACTATCAATAAAATCCATAGGAAATGATTCCAAAGATAAAGCTAATATCTTTAACTCAAATCAAAAAGTCAACCCAAAAAGTCAACCTTGGGCTCGCACCTCGAAACCCGACCAAACTCACAAATTCTGAACACCCATTCCGATACGAGTCTAACCATACCAAAATCATCTAATTCTGACCTAAAATTAACCTTCAAATCCTCAATTTATGTTTTAGAAAAGTTTTTACAAAAATTCCCAATTTCTCCAATTCAAATCACCAACTAAATGATAAAAATAAGGATGGAATCATGAATAATGGACAAATTCAAGTCAAAAATACTTACCCCAATCCAAATCGTTATTATTGCCTCAAAGATCGTCCAAATCCGAACTCCATAACTTAAAATATGATATAATAACTCAAACCCTTGAAATAGAGTACTATATAGTCTGTCCAGGTATTACCGTTCACGATCGCGAAAAAGCCTTCACAATTGCGAAGAACAAATTCTCCAGATGTTCAATCAACTTCCGTGAACGAAACATCATAGTTGTGGATGCGATGACCAAACGAACCATACCTACGAGTACGCGTCTGAGACCACGCGATCGCGATGTACAAATGCGCGCCATCCTCTGCCAGCCCATCTTTCTACGTGAATGCGTCCCTCTCTTTGCGAGCGCGAAGAACAAAACTCACCAAACAGCAATTAACACTAGGAGATCGCGAAGAAGGAAACCAAAAGTACTGAACCAATAGTCCAAACATAATGGAAATGGTCTGAAACACATTCGGAATACACCCGATGCCACCGGGAAAAACACAACACAAACCTGCTCGAGGCCTGAAATCACATAAAACAACATCAAAACCACGAATCGCACCCCAATTCACGCCTAATAAACTAATAAACATTTCCAAATTCAAAACTTGCGCCGAACAAGCTTAAACAACTCCAAATGACCTCAAATTTTGCATGCAAGTCACAAATGACACAACAGACCTATTTTAAGTTCCGGAACCAAAATCCAAACCCGATACCAAGAAAACCAACTCTCGGTCAAACCTCTCAACCTTCCAAACCTTCAACTTTTTAACTTTCACCAAAAAGTATCAAACCAACCTACCGACCTCCAAAAAATATCCGGGCATATGCCGAAGTCCAAAATCATAATGCAAAGCTATCAGAAAATCAAAACTCCATTCTATAGTCATTTACACAAAATTCAAACTCCGATCAACTCTTCCAGCTTAAACTTCTCACCTTGGGACTAAGTGTCCCAATTCACTCCGGAACATCCCCGAAATCAAACCAATCACCCCTACAAGTCACATAACCATAATTGAACATAGAAGATACAATAAATAGGAGAACGGGCTACAATACACAAAATAACCAGCTGGGTCGTTACAGGAGCCCCGAGGGCTCAGGTGGGTTTCGGACGTATTTCGGGTTGATTTGATAATTGCTTCAGCTTGCTGGTGCTGCAGACCTTGCATGGAGGTATTCTTACATTTGTCATGTTCGCATTTGAAGAGGTTTTATTACTTTTGCAAAATGGGCTGGAGGCTGGGTTCATAATTGTGAACATTGTGTCGCCTTTTCGACATCTGCAGAATTGTGCATGGGTCGCTTTTGCTATGCTTTTTCCGCATTTGCGAGGATCGCATTTTCAAACCATAGGTCACAAATGCAATATTTGTAGCTTGTTTATAGCTGGGTATTTTAGGACTTAGCTTTATTTATAACATTTGTGAGCCATAGACTCGGTGGGAGGCAATTTTGAGGAGAGAGTTTCATACACAATGATTGGGTAAGTGATTTTAACTCAATTGTGATTATATAACATGATTATTATGAGATTTCACACCTAAATCATGAGAGGTGAAGAGGATTTTTCGCTATGTTTTGAAAAAAAAATTGAGATTTGAGAATTGAATTGGACTCGAAATTGAAAACCAAACACATATTTGGACTCGTGGGGCTATGGTTAGTCAAGATCTATATACATGGGCATATATTTGTTGGATATGACGAAATATGGTCCAAGGTTGCTCTTATTTCCTTGTTTTGACTGCGAGATCTCTACACTACATATTTCCTATTGAGGATGATTACTTGAGTTCATATCCATGTTAGAGATCATTTTTAGGATTTTATTTTCTTAATTGGCCAAGTTGGGAATTTGTGAAGTTGTTGCTATTTGGGTTAGCTAAATTCATGCTATATGTTGAGCACCCATCCGCTTTCCTTATTGAATTTACTTATGTACTACGTTGGCAGATTTGCGAGTTGATGTCTTGATGACAATTGTTGATATGGTGTGTTGTTTTCATTTTGGAGCGTGTGGACTTGTTGAGCAGATTGCCTGGGTGTTTGAACGAGGTTTCTGCCGTGCTATTATTATTATTGATATTTCACATGCAACAAGACAAGGCGAGCTACACATATATATCACGTTTGCGCATGTAGCGAGACAAAGTGAGATAAAATTTGATGTGCGTGTGGTGAGACAAGGCGAGCATTTACTTTATTGTTGCGCATACAGAAAGACAAGGGGGTATGAGGGGATGATATATGATGTCCTGGGGGCATTTTATTTATGATGTCATTATGGTGGTATGACTTTCTTGTGTGTGTCATGCATTTTAACGTGTGCGGTTGCGTAGTTTCCAATGTGCTAAACTGTAAATACACCTATGTGGAGCAGTTATCTCATATTTTGTTGAGTTGTTGGTGACGTAACAGATCTAAAATAAAAAACAAGTTGTTACCATGCATTACTTTATTTGATTCTCGATGAATTTCTCTTGAATATGTTATTGGTAACTGACACGGGTATGATATACATGGTGGCACAAGGTCTTTGCTGTGCGGTTATGGTATATATTGTGGCACGAGGTCATTGTCGTGAGAGTATGACTTATATTGTGGCATGAGGTCTTTGTTGTGTGGTTGTGGTATATATTATGGCACGAGGTCATTGTCGGGTGAGTGTGAGCGCGAGGTCTTGTCGTGCGAGGGTGATTGATAATATCGGCACGAGGTACCATGTGTGTGTAATTTCATTTGATAACTTATTTTTGAAACATAAATGAGGTTATTGACGTGCGCGTGTGACTTATATTGTGGCACGAGATCATTGTCGTGCGAGTGCGAATTATATCGTGGCATGAGGTCTTATCATGAGAGGGTGATTGGTAGTGCGGGCATGAGGTGCCATATGTGTGTGATTCCATTTGATAACTTATTGTTGAAACGGAACCTTTAATTGTTCTAAGTGGTTATCTCTTATCTGATGAGATTATAATTGTTGCTTTCTGTTATTATTTTTGTTGTCAGTTTGATAGTTCCAGGTTATATTCGACTAGTGAGTGTCTTGACTTGTACCTCGTCAATACTCCATCGAGGTTAGTCTTGATACTTACTTGGTACCGACCATGGTGCACTTACACTACACTTCTGAATATTTTTGTGCAGATCCAGGTGCTATAGATGATCGTGAGAATTCGAGCTAGAGCTGCTTGATCATCGCAGTCTCTTGGAGTCTTTTCCTTACATTATACAGTCAATTATCTATTTGAAAAGTATTTTATTTTGAGTTATTTGTATATATTCAGTTAGAGTTCATGACTCTGTACTACCTAGTCCTGGGATTTGTTGTGATTATCGCCATGTAGGCTTGTATTACCTTTATTTCCACATTTATATTTAACTTTGCTTCATGATATCATGTTTTAATGGTTTAACTGTTGTAAGTGATCGGCTTACCTAGTTTTAGAGACTAGGTGCCATCACGATCCTTAAGGTGAGTTTTTGGGTCGTGATAAGTTGGTATCAGAGCTCTAGGTTCATTGGTTCAACGAGTCACGAGTAAGTTTAGTAGAGTCTTGCGGATCGATACGGAGACGTCTGTGCTTATCTTCGAGAGGCTAAGAAACTATTAAGAAATTCCACTTCTTTCATTAAATATCATGCCACATTGATTTATCTTGAAGCGTATATATTATAATCATTTACATCAACTCGTGTATGATATTGTGCTCTCGATATTAGATATGCACCGACGATTTGGGATACTGCGGACGAGAGGGCCATGGATGCTTGATCATTTTCTCGAGGTGTTGTCAAGACTGAGGACGGAGATGTATTGGTAGGTCTTTCAGTTGTTCACGTGTGGGGTGCAGCTGTTTATGGTATTTGGTTGGTGAGTACGACCTTGGGAGGATTTAATTGATTGCCTACATTTTGTGATCGTGGTAGGGTCATGGGGGAATGTTGATTTGAGGCTAGATGATAGGGTTTAAGGTTGTGTGTTTTGTATGGGGCTTCTATTCAGTGGAAGGTATATATTATCATTCAGGGCACTTGAGGAAGTTGTCTTGACTGTCACTAGGGTGAGGATGTGTTTGGCAGCGTCTTCAGAGTGTTTTTATGACTAGATTCATATAAGTTTATGAAGTATTTAGATGGTCAACAGTGCGAGACTGAGGCAACTATGAAGGAAGGATGCTATGGGTTACAAACGGTGTGATATAGGCTTGGATTCAAGTGGGGGAGCCTGCCATTGACGAGCGGATTGAATGGTCATTTGTTATATTAGCTCTTAAGTTGATGTGCTTATGGATTAGCTATGACTTGTGAAAGATTTTGTTGAGGGGTATTTAAAGCAAGGAGAATGACTTTCGAAGAGGTTCCAATGGATTTGGGATGATAGTAATTGATTTGGAGGCCACGAGTAGGCTAATGAGGATGTGTATTCTATATCCGGTCGGATTTATTTACTCAGCACAGCTATTGTTGAGGGGGGTATCATCGGTTAGAGTTTATCTTATTCGTGTTCTGATGTGTCCCATGAGTTACTCTCCTATGCTACAGTGAGATTTGATATTGTTGACTTTTTGCACACATAATGCAGTACTGTTTGGGACTTGTTGCAAAATTCGAGCGAGATGGCTCTTGAGGTGTTGAACGGTTGATTGCGCCTTGGTTACAGTCTTCCTGTCTTTGGTATATTGTTATATCTGTTTCTTCATGGTTATGGACATGCGCTTCGCGTACTCGTTGTTGTTGTTATTGTTGTTGTTGTATACGTGTTAAAAGAGCATGAGATTCGACCAATATGTATTCCATGTGGACTGGTGTTTGGATTGGGTCGTGCATCACAGCGGAGTATTTTAGAATATGATCCTTATGCTTATTTAGTGGGTTTTGTTTCTCCTTTGTGTGATGGTTTTATAGCATTGCGCTTTGGTGATATCTATTGGACTTGCGGGTCGGTTCTCTCATTTGATTCTCTTTCCATCATTGGGACATTCGAGTTGTTGCTTGCTTGGTAAACAGATTGCACGATGTGTGGCTTGAGGTGATGCTGATATGGCATATCAGTCGAGCAGCTTGTACTGGGTGATGAGGTTATTGGGGTGGAATGAGCGCTATTGGATTTATTTAAGGCATGCTGGGAAGGATAACGACACTAGAGTATCAACATTGTTGCTTCTATATTATCCACCAACATTCTGTAGACACTGTATAACATAACATTTGTCAGCATTGTCTAGATGAGACTAGCCGAGGGCCTATTGGAAACAGCCTCTCTATCCTCACAAGGTAGGGGTAAGGTCTGCATACACACTACCCTCCCCAGACCCTACGGTGTGGGATAATACTGGATATGTTATTGTTGTTGTTGTTGTGTCTAGATGAGACTAGGTCATATTAAATCCAATTCTGGTTTTTAAACAAAGCCATTAGACATTTTTTGCACCACCACCTGATCAGTTAGTATACGTTGATGATTTCGTCTACAGTGGCTGAGATGATATGATGGGATACCCTCAGAGGCTTGAAGATGCTATGTATGCATATACCTATGCATGATATGATATTTATACGCACATGCATGACATTATAAATTATTCGTGATTCATAGAGCTATTCAGAATTACAGGTTGAGTTCTTTACTCCATGTTTCTTTCATGTCTTTTATATACTATATTCATGCCTTACATACTCGGCACTTTATTTGTAGTTACATCCCTCTTGCCTGGGGATGCTGCATTTCATGCCCGCGGGTCCTGATAGACAGGTTGAGAGTTCTCCTAGTAGGCTATCAGCTCAACGGAAGATTTTTGTGCACTCAACTTGCTCCGGAGTTGCCTATTTGGTCAGTATGATTTGGACATGTATTGATTGGTATGGCGGGGCCTTGTCCCGACCTTTATGACATTTGTGTACTCTCAGAGGCTTGTAGACAGATGTCATGTACATGGATATATGTATGGCCTTATCGGCCTATGTTTTGAGTATACAAATGATCATGTTGGCCTTATAAGCCCGTATGTCACATATATAAGTTTCTATATTATGTTGGGTCGTCCTATGTCTAGTATTCCCTTATGTTTTATTCCCGTTATCTCATGACGTCCCTTCTGGCCCACTTACCCATGACGCTATGGTAAGAAAGATATGTTACGTTGGTACTCGGTTGTGTAAGGCACCGGGTGCCCATCGTGGCCCTGCGGTTTGGGTTGTGACAACAACACTCTCTCACCCACCATGAATGCAACATCAGGAGCCCTCCGATCATCATAACTCTTCTACCTGGACTGCACCATACGAAGCGGATCCTGAATCAACTTGACTTTCTCCAAGACATCCCAAACCAAATCAGTGCCCAACAACCTAGCCACCCCAGGCTCAAACCAACCAAATGGAGAACGACATTGCCTCCCATATAAGGACTCATAAGGAGCCATCTAAATACTTAATTGGTAGTCGTTGTTGTAGGCGAACTCTGCAAGCGGTAGAAACTGATCCCATGAACCCCCAAAATTGATAACACATGCATGTAGCATGTCCTCCAAGATCTGAATAATGTGCTCAAACTGCCTATTCATCTGGGGATGAAATGTTGTACTTAACTCGACCAGTGTGCCTAACTCACAGTGCACGGCTCTCCAAAAATGTGATGTGAACTGCGTGCCTCGGTCAGAAATGATGGAAATGGGCACTCCATGCAGACGGATAATCTCCCGGATGTAAATCTCAGTGAGCCGCCCTGAATAATTAGAAGTCATCACCGAAATGAAATGTGCGGACTTAGTCAATCGGTCCACAATAACCTAGACTGCATCATATTTCTTCAATGTCCGTGGTAAGCCTACCACAAAATCCATAGTAATGCGCTTCCACTCCAGTATCTCCAATCGCTGAGTCAACCCTCCCCGTTTCTGATGCTCATACTTCACCTGTTGACAATTCAAACACTGTGAGACATGAGCAACAATATCTTTCTTCATTCTCTGACACCAATAGTGTTGTTTCAAGTCACGGTACATCTTCATGTCACCAGGGTGAATGGAATAGCGCGAGTTGTGAGCCTCCTCAAGGATCCAATCTCTCAACCCATCAACATTTGGAACACAAATCCAGCCTTGAAGCCGCATAACACCATGTCACCAATCACAACCTCCTTAGCACCACCCTGCTGCGTTGTGTCCCTTAACACCATCAAGTGAAGATCATCAAACTAGCGAACGTTGATATGCTCCAACGACGATAACTGTTCCACTACACAAGCCTTGCTAGTGGCCTCTCTGCTACCGATAAACATGCCAACTGCCCATGATCTCAACCTTCCTACTCAATGCATCGGCCAGCATATTGGCCTTCCCCAGATGATATAATATGGTGATATCATAGTCTTTTAGCAACTCTAACCATCTCTGCTATTGCAAATTACGGTCTTTCTTGAATAGGTGCTGGAGACTCCAATGGTCGGTATAGACCTCACAACGAGTATCGTATAGATAGTGCCTCCAACTCTTCAATGTGTGAACAATAGGTGCCAACTCTAAATCATGCAAAAGGTAATTCTTCTTTGAAACTTCAACTGCCGATATGTGTAAGCAATCACCCTACAGTCCTGCATCAACACCGTGCCAAGCCTAATACGCGACGTATCACAATACATTTTGTAAGATCCCGAACATGTAGGCAACACCAACATTGGGGTTGTAGTCAATGCAATCTTGAGCTTCTGAAATATAGCTTCTTCTCCCTCAAGGTCTGGAGCACGACCCTCAAGTGCTGCTCACGATCCTCCCGACTGCAAGAATATACAAATATGTTGTCAATGAACACGATGATGAATGACTTAAGATATGGCTTAAATACATTGTTCATCAGGTGTTTAAGGCAGCTGGGGCATTGGTCAGCCCGAATGAGATCACAAAAAACTTATAGTGACCATATCGAGTCCTGATATCTTCAGAATGTCCGAATACCGGATCTTCACCTGATGGTTCTCTGACCACAAGTCAATCTTTGAGTAACACTCCGGCACCTTGAAGCTGATCAAATAAGTCATCAATGCGCGGTATTGGGTACTTGTTCTTGATTGTAACTTTGTTCAGCTACCTGTAATCAATACATATCCTTATAATCCATCCTTATTCTTCATAAATAGAACTGGAGCACTCCAAGGCGAGACACTCGGTCAAATAAATCCCTTATGAAGCAACTCCTGAAGTTGTTCCTTAAATTCCTTCAACTCTGTTGGTGTCGTACGATATGGTGGAATGGATATAGGCTGAGTGTCTGGCACCAAGTCAATACCAAAATTGATATCTCTATAGGGCAGCATACCCAGTAGGTGCACTAGAAACACATCAGGGAAATCTCTCACTACCAGAACTGACTCAACAGTAAGAGTATCAACACTGACATCCCTCACGAAGGCTAGATATACCTAGCACCCTTTCTCAACCATCCGTTGTGCCTTAAAAAAGAACACAACCCTGCTAGAAATATAATCCAAAGTACCTCTCCGCTCCATCCGTGGCAACCCTGGCATAGCCAATGTCACGGTCTTGGCACAATCCAGAATAGTGTGATAGGCGGACAACCAATCCATGCCCACCATCATGTCAAAGTCCACCATACTGAGTAGCAGAAGGTCAACATTAGTCTCATAACCCCGGATAGTGACCAAACATGACCGATAAACACGGTCTACAATGATTGAATCTCCCACAGGCATAGACACATATACAGGATCACTCAAAGAATCACGAGATACACCCAAATATGAAACAAGGTAAGATGGAACATACGGATACGTTGAGCCCGAATCAATTAAAACTGAGGAATTCCTATGACAGACCGAAACAATACCTATGATGACACCATCTGATGCGGCCGCCTCCGTTCTACCAGGAAAAGCATAGATTCGAGCCTGACCTCCCCCTCTAGGATGAGCTCTACCCTCCTGACCTCCACCCCTAGCTGACGGTGTAGGTGGAGCGGCAACTGGAGCAGCAACCATTACCTGTGAACCTTATGGAATCCATGGAGCCTGTGAAGTATGTGGAGGTGTACCCCTCCTAAGTCTGGGACAGTCACTCTCTATATACTTAGTATCTCCATACTAAAAACAACCTCTTGGAGGACGTGGCTATAGAAACTGAATCTGACTCGGTCTGCTAGACGGATCGCTGAAGGCACCTCGTGCAGGAGGTGCACTGGAAAGTGGCTGTGCATAATGGGTGGTCTGAGACCACAAAATGGCTAGAGTATTGCGAGTAGTTGGAAGTACTGAATGAACTAGTTGACTCACATATTCTCTACCATGACGAGCTACAACTGGAGCACGGGAACCACTAAATCCTCCTGAATCTTGAGGCTTCTTAGCCTCCCTATCCTCCCTCTCCTAGCCCCGCACCAACATGCGAGGGATCTCCACAACCTGCTAAAACGAAGTATCAGTCTCCAACTACCGAGCCATGCTGAATCTAAGACAATAACTAAGCCCCTTGATAAATATGCGAACTCGATCTCTGACTGTAGCAACTAAAGCGGGTGCATGACGGGACAAACTCACTGAACCTGATGGCATATTGAGACACCATCATAGTCCCCTGACACAAATCTATGTGCTGAATGCATCCCATAGGGTCTGTTGAACAAACTCTATCAAAAACATATCTGAAAACTAAGTGCAAGTGAGTGGGGCTGCATTAGCAGGCCTACCCTCCTCATAAGCCTGCCACTACCTATAGGCTGCTCTTGAGAGCTGAAATGTTATAAAGGCGGCTCCGCTCACTTCCACAATGCCCATGGTGCGGAGAATACGGTGGAATTTTTTTAGAAAACCCTGTGAATCCTTATTAACTGTGCCACTATAAGTAGGATCATACTTCTTAAACCTCTCAAGTCTCATCTTCTCCTCCTCCGATGCCTCTGGCCTGACCTCAGGCTGAACCAGAATATCGGGTTGTGCTGGCATAACACCCGGGACTTGATCAACATGGACCCGCTGCTTTGGAGTATGGGCTGCGGGAATTTGAGCTCCTCCCCAAGCCTGAGATGTGGCTGGTGCAACTATGATCAATCCTACCTAAGCTAAAGTACCGAACATGCTCAGGAAGTGTGCTAATGTCTCCTAGAGTGCAAGGGTAGTAGCAGGCATATCAGGTGCCTTCTCCCCAACCGGAGCTATTAGTGGCTCCTTCGTCATTGCTTTGGTAGGTGCTATGGATGCTCCGTGTGCCCCTCCCCGGCCTCTACCTCGGGCCCAGCCTCTTACGACTCTAGTAGGGGGCGCAGGTGTCTGCTCAGCTGATCCGCTAGTGCGTGTCCTCACAATCTGTGAGACCATCTGAAAGGAGCACCCTTCTAGGTTAATCTAGTCAAAGGAGCTGCGATGGATAAAAAAAAACCTCCATGAAACAACGATAATAACCCTCCAAACCCAAGAAGCTCCAAATCTCTATAGCTCAAAATGGTTTAGGCTAGTTCTGAACTGCCTCAATCTTGTTCGGATCCACCTTGATCCCCTCACTAGACACCACGTGGCTCAAGAAGGCCACTGAATCAAGTCAAAATTTGCACTTGGAGAATTTAGCATATAGCTTCTTCTCCCTCAAAGTCTGAAGCACAATTTGCAAGTGCTGCTCATGATCCTCCAGATTGCGAGAATACACCAATATGTCATTAATGAACACGATGATGAAGGAATCAAGATACGGCTGGAATACGTTGTTCATCAAGTGCATAAAGAATGTTGGGACATTGGTCAGGCCAAAAAACATCACCAAAAACTAATAGTGACCATAGCGAGTCCCGAAAGCCATTTTCAGAAATGTTTGAAGCCCGGATCACTGATGATATCCTGATCTAGGTCAATCTTCGAGAACACCTTAGCGCCCTGAAGATGGTCAAAAAATCATCAATACGTGGTAGTGGGTACTTGTTCTTGACTGTAACTTTGTTCAGCTTCCTGTAATCAATACATATCTGTAGAGTGCTATCTTTCTTCTTCAGAAATAGAACTAGAGCACCCTAAGATGAGACACTCGGTATGATAAAACCCTTGTCAAGAAACTCCTGATGTTGTCCCTTTAGTTCATTCAACTCCACTAGCGCCATGCGATATGGTACATTAGAGATGGGCTGAGTGCCCAACACCAGGTCAATACCAAAATCAATGTCTCGATCAAGCGACATGCCCGGTAGATCTGCGGGGAATAAATCTGGAAAGTCACTCACTACCGGAAATAACTCAACAGTAGGAGTATCAGCACTACAATCCCTCACGGAGGCTAAATATGCCAAGCACCCCTTCTCAACCATCTGTTGTGCCTTCAGAAAGGATGCCACCCTACTGGAAACATGACTCAATGAACCTCTCCACTCCAACTGTGGCAACCCCAGCATAGCCCACGTCAGAGTCTTAGCGTGAAAATCAATAATAGCGTGATATGGTGACGAACAGTCCATGCCCAAAATAAAATCAAAGTCCACCTGCTGAGTAAAATAAGATCTACCCTAGTCTTGTAACCCCTGATAGAAACCACACACGAGCGATAGACATGATCTACCACAATAAAATCTCCCACCGGCGTAGACACATAAACAGGAGCACTCAAAGTATCACGAGACATATCCAAATATGGGGCAAAATAGGATAACACATACAAATAAGTGTAACTAGGATCAAATAAAATTGAGGCATCTCTATGACAAACTGGAACAATACCTGTGATGACCGCATTAGATAACCCTGCCTCGAGTCTAGCTGAAAATGCATAGGAATGGGGCATAGCCCCACTAGTCGGGCCTCTACCTCTCAGAAGGCCTCTTCCCCGCTGGCCTCCACCTCTAATGGCTTGACCACCACTCCAGGCTACCTGACACCCGCCTCTAGCTGGCTAAGTGGATGGTGGAGCAATCGGTGTCGGAACCATTGCGCGAGAACCCTGCTGAGGCTCACTGATCTGAATCCTGGAAGAGTACCTCCTAATATGACCTGAACCTCCACACTCAAAGCACTCTCTCGACTAATGTGCCTGATGAATCTGGGACTGATCTTGATGGCCAGAATAACCACTATGATAGCTCTGAATCAGTGGTGCACTGATGGGAGCTTGAGGTGCACTATAGGTCGGCTGCTTAGGACGAGACTAGTAAGAACCACGACTTCCTGAAGCACTGTGTGATGCCTAAAGTGCCGACTGAACCAGCCTGGTAGGATGGCCTCTACCAAAATAATCCCAGCCTCCAGATGAGGCACCACTGAAACCACCAAAATAATGAGGCTTCTTCTCAGAGGTCGCCTCTCTGCCCTAACTACAAACCCTCTTGACCCGTCTAGCAATCTATACAAACCAGTTGAAAGAAATATCATCCTCAATCTCTCTGGCCATCTGTAGCGTGATAGCATAAGTAAGGCCATCAATAAATCTCCTCACCCTCTCCCTCTCAGTAGGGATAAAGACAACTGCATAGAGAGATAAATCCATAAATCTGGTCTCGTACTCGGTAACGATCATGCTACATTACTAGAGGCACTCAAACTGGCTGCAGTGGTCCACTCTCAGATTGAAGGGGATGAACTTCTCCAAAATTAGTTGTGAGAACTGATCCCAAGTGAGTGGAGGTGAACCTGCTGGTCTTCATCGAACATACTCCTGCCACCACCTCTTGGCAGATCCATACACCTGAAATATCGCAAAGTTAACTCCATTGGATTCCACTATATCCATGTTGTGCAGTACCCCGTGGCGACGATCTATGAAATCCTGTGGGTCCTTAGAAGGTGTACCACCAAATCGAATAGGAAATAGCTTAGTGAACTTGTCTAATCTCCACCCCCAGTCGGAGTTTGATATCCGTGAGCCACCTACTCTGGAGTGTAAGTAGCAGGAGTCTGGGTCCTCCCCCAGCCTGAGATACGGTTGGTTCCATAGGGAACACACTGGCTTGGGCCACACTCTCCATAAGGCCAGCTAGGCAGACTAGGGTATCCTGAAGTATGGGAGTGGAAATGAACCTCTCCGGGACTTGAGCTGGTCCAAATGGTATAGTGTGAATAGGGATCTCCTCCTCCAACTCAATCTAAGGCTCTACAATAGGTTTTGTTACGCGTGCTCTGGCTGAGCTCTGCCTCTACCTCTGTCCCTACCTCGTCCCTCCCCCTGGTACTGGCTGCAACCTGGCGCTCCGACTCCTGATCAGTGGTAGATGTTGTGCGTGTCCTCGCCATATGTGAGAGAATAAGAATAGAATGATTCAAACTCAATGATAGAATAAAATCGCATGATAGAGAAAGAAGTGAAATTTTCCTAAAGCCATATAGCGTCTAGAAGATAAGTGTTGACCCCTCCGTAACGATTCTCCAAACTCTACTAAACTTGCTCATGACTTGTGAGACCTAGGGAACCTAGTGCTCTGATACAAACTTGTCACAACCCGAAATCCTAATCATGGGGCCGTGATGGTGATTAACGTCCACTTTCTAGGCAAGCCAACATTAGTACATGACTATTCATTTTTACACCAATTTGAAAGCAATTTTAAAAAGAATTCAAGATGTAGAATTTCAAAACAAATAGTTATAAACACTCAACACGCTGACTAGTAAAACCCCGGAATCTGGTGTCACAAGTACATAAGCATACTAGAAGTGCTACAATCAAAATCTGAATGAAAATACAATTGTTTGTAACAAAATAAATAGTAAAACTAGATAAGGAAGGGGACTGTAGGGACTGCGATCACCGTGCAGCTCTACCTCAAGTCTCCAGATGCAGATATGATCCGAGCAAAGACTCTGCTAGACGCCGCTGGGACCAATACTAGAATCTGCACAAGAAGGGCAGAAGTGTAGTATGAGTACAACCGACCCCATGTACTCCATAAGTGCCGAGCCTAACCTCGACGAAGTAGTGACGAGGCTATAACAAGGCACTCATTATAAACATGTGCAAGTATAAATGAAATAACAACAAAACAAAGAAAACGAGTATAACATGAAAAAAAGAACATGAAATACATAACAAAGGGCCCCGAGATAACATCAAAGCTCAATTTTCTCAGTACAACACGGATTAGGAAAACAACAACTCAAAACAGTTAAATATATCTTCTCCATTGCGGCGCACAACCCATTCCACAAATATATATATATAAATAACATGTCTTCTCTATTGCGGCGTGCATCCCGATACACAAATATATACAAATAACATGTCTTCTCCGTTGCAGCGGGCAACCTGATCCACCAATATATACAAATACTATTGCAGCGTACAACCCGATCCCATAAAGTAATACCAATATTCGTTGCGGTGTGCAATCAAGTATATGAGATTTCCATCCTTTAATATTTTTATCTAACAATTCACAATATATATATATATATATATATATATATATATATATATATATATATATATATATATATGTGTGTGTGTGTGTGTGTGTGTGTGTGTGTGTGTGTGTGTGTGTGTGTGTGTGTGTGTGTGTGTGTGTGGATCCCAAATAATTTAATTTAAACGAATAAACTGCAACCAACTACGACGTATCCCAAAGTAAAACACAATAAGGGAATTACATAATTAAAACATAAAGCAAAAAAAAGTAGTTATCTAACAACACACAAGGTCATAAAGCAAGTAAGCGCAGTCAATAAATAAAGGCACAGATACATGGAAACAATTATCAATTAAGGCATGTTACGGATAAAGGCATGAATTTAACAAATACGGGCAAGTAGCAGTTAAAGTATTTAACAAGTAATAACATAGATTAAATGAAGGCATGAAATAATTGAAGACAATAAATAAATATCCCAATCCGCATGCTTAACCCATGACTATGTATATACATTTGTCACCTTGCATATACGCGGTCCCCACACATAAATCAAATAGCAAATAAACCAATCAAGTCCTAATTTCTTCAAGTCAAGGTTAATCACAACATTTACCTCTTCCCGCAACCAAATCAGTGATCAACCACGGCTTTTCCTTTAGAATTAGCCTCTAAACTAATCAAATCTAGCAAAATATAGTTCAAATAATTCAAAATAAGCTTTGGAAACTACCCACGAGTGAAAAATATTCATCTTTAATAAAATTCGAGATAGTCAACAAAAGTCAACCCCGGGTCTATTTGGTTGAAACCCGAGAGTCGGAACAAAACCCGATTACCCATTCACCCCCGAGCCCGGTTATGTGATTTGTTTTGAAATCTGACCTTAATTTGAGGTCTAAATCTTAATTTTACAAAATCCCTAACTTTTACCCAAAACCCCTAATTTCTACCTTGAAATTTATAAATTAAGGTTAAAAATCAATGGGTGATTATGGAAATACATACATACTAGTTAAAATGTACTAACCAATGAAGTTGGGATGAAAAACTCTCCAAAATTCTCTCTAGTCCGAGCTCTAGCTTTCAAAAATTGTGGTGAATGAATAAACCCCGACTTTCAGCTCTTTAAATAATTGGGTGTCAGGTGTTCTTTGTGTTCGCGAAACACATGTCACGTTCGCGAAGAGCACTGGTCCATTGGCCTTCACGTTCACGAAGTCCCTATCGCATTCGTGAAGGCATCCCCAGCCAAGCCTCCCCGTTCGCGACCTGTTGGTTGCATTCACAATGAAGGATTCCCCTGCCTTCTCCCCAGCCAACCAAAGTTACGCATTCGCTTGCAGCCATTTGCATTCTCAAAGGGAAATTACCCCCAGGCCCTCGCGTTCGAGATCCACCTCTCTCGTTCCTGTATTATACCATCCCCAGCTTAAATCTTTCCCCTTCATGATCGCGAAGCACTGGACACCAGAAGCAAAAGCCAGCAGTTCTCTAAGTCAAAAAATGGTCTGGAACCAATCTGACACTCACCCGAGCCCCTCAAGCTCCAAACCGAACATGCACACATGTGTAATAACATCATATAACAAGAATCGATCATCAAAACTCAATATTCAACTTGAAAACTCGTTGTTTACAATCTTTCACATAATGCGCTGAAACGCACTCAGATCACCCCGGACTCTAACCAAACGTGTGTACAAGTCAAAAATATCATACGAACCTACCGGTATCGTCAAAATACCGATCCGAGGTCGTTTACTAAGAACTTTGACCGTGGTCAACTCAAACTATTTTTAAAGCCAAAAATCACATTTTCTTTAAAATTTTACGTAAAAACTTTCCAAAAAATGACACAGACCACGCACGCAAGTCATATAACATCTAATAAAGCTATGAGAGATCCCGTAACACGAAAATAAGGGCTAGTTCTAAAAATGGCCTATCGGGTCATTACGGGGCTGAAAGTAGTGATGAGCTAGGCGAAGTTCGATGCTCACTTTCCACAGCTAACAATAATAAAAATAGTTGAATAATAGCACATGAAAGAGAATAGTTCAAATGATAGCATGCTCAACTCAACATAATAAGAGAAAAATAGGCATGCTCTTTAGATATAATAATCAAGGCACCACCTTCCATAGAATTCACTTAAACAAGTATTTAACAGGATAAAAGCGCGATATACAGCTCCATGCCTGCATGTCAATCATACATGCCAGATCAACAATTTTGACAGTTAAATCACCAAGTATAAATAACTCTCGGGACATTCATAGTACATGGCACAATGCCCCTGAAACATACTCTAAGTACACTTATGGTGCCTAGCTCGGAGCCCATGGACCCTCACACACATATACAAACGCTCAGTGTTGTACGAGTGCCTGACACAAGTCCCTCACTCAAGCACATATATGAGCTTGTGCGTGTACTCACGGTGAATACCAAACTCCAGAGGGGCCCGTCCTTGCCCAATCGATGATCGGATCTAAGTCAGCGATCAATATCATACAGCAGAACATGGGGCCTGGTGCAACGTCGCCCCCTAATCTGTACCACATAGCCTAATGTGGGGCATGGTGTACGCTTCACCTTAATATCAATACCAACACGGCTCTATGGCCCAAGACCGGTCATCAATCCGCTCAAGTATCCATATGCCAACATCTCACAAAAATATAATCCAATTAACCACACGGAATAGAACAACATACCACAAATCCAGCACAAACTCGTGTCACATAAAAGGACACCAATAACATATGAGATAACATATCAAAAAGTGCATATAAACATAGATATAACATGCGAATATAATTATCATGACTGAAAGGTTATGACTACGGCTAAGGAAAATAGCTCAACATAGAAAAACAACCCTATCATGTCTCAAACAATTAAGTAGATAGCCTAGACACGATTTCTAACATGCATAGTAACTCACGTAGTCATACAAATAGAGAAAACATGGTATCAAAGAAACCTGATAGTAAAACAAGGCATATAATAGCCTAAGAACTACCCAGATCATGAGTAATCATGGTGCACACATATAAACTCTCCACCTAGCATACACGTCACCCCCATCACATAACAAATACCATAACCAACGGGGAATTACCCTCAAATCCAAGTTTAGACAGGTTGCTTACCTTATCCGGGCTAATCTTCAACCTCGAATCGCATAAAAACCTTGATCTAGCTCTCTAACCGTGCAAATCCAAGCCAAACATCATCCAAGGAAATCCACAATGCCATAGGAAGAGATCCCAATCCATAAAGCTTCGATCTTTCATGAAATCTCCACAAGTCAACAAAAGTCAACTCAGGCCCGCGTGCCCGAAATGTGAAACCAATACAAGAATCTGATAACCCATAAACTAACGAGTCCAAATATATATTTAATTTCCAAATTCATGTCTAAATCGATGGTCAAAACCCTTTAAAGTGTAGACAAAAATCCCAAATTTACTTTGAGATTTCATCAACCAAACGCCAAAATCAAGAGTAGATTCATGAATAATAATCAAATCCGAGTTAAAACCACTTACCCAATCCCTAAACAATCGTCTAAACAATCATCTAAACAATCGTCCTAAACAATCGTCTCAAACTAAGCTCCCAATCTCAAAATAATGAAAAATGAGCTAAACCCCCGAAATAAATACATTGCCCAGCAATTCACACTTCTGCGGTCCATATGTCGCTTCTGTGACACCGCATCTTCGGCCAAATCCTTGTAAATGCAAAAACCTCTAAAGTCCCAACCTTCTGCTTCTGCGGACAAGCACCCGCTTTGGCAAATTCGCTTTTGCAGCTATCTCTTCGCATCTACACTCTCGCAAATGCGCACAAGTAAGCGCTTTTGCAAACCTGCCTTGTCCAGCCGTCCATCGCATATGCGACCAATAATCCGTACCGCGAACTCGCACATGTGCACCAAACCTCTCATGTGCGAAAACACCAGACCAGAACTGCCAACCTTCTCCCAAACAATCCAAAACCAACCTGAAACACACCTGAGCCTCTCGGAACCCTGTCTAATCACACCAACCAGTCCCAAAACATAATACGGACCTACTCGAGGTCTCAAATAATACAAAAATAACATCAAAACCATAAATCACACCTTCTTTCAAGCTTAATGAACTAATCAACTTCCAACTTTTAATTCTCATGTTGAACCACGTCTACCCAACTCGGAATGACCTTAAATTTTGAACACAAGTCCCAAATGACATAACGAACCTATTCCAACTCCTGGTATAACAATCCGATCCCGATAACATAAAATTCAACTCCCGGATAAACCTATGAACTTTTCAAACCTTCAACCTTTCCAACTTTCATCAATTAGAGCCAAATCAACCTAGAAACCTCCAAATTCAAATCTGAACTTGCGCCCAAGTCCAAAATTACCATACAAACCTATTGAGACTATCAAATCCCAATTCCGAGGTCATTTACAAACCTTGGTGAACTCTTCCAACTTGAAGCTTCTGAAATGAGGTTTACTCTCCCAATCAAGTCCGAACATTTCAAAAATCAAAACGAACTATAAGTGCAAGTCACAATGCATAATGTGAAGTTACTCAAGGTCTCATCATGCCGAATAAATTGCTAAAGCTCAAAATGACTGGTCGAATCGTTACATTCTCCCTCACTTAAACATACATTGGTCCTCGAACGTACCAAGAGTCATTCCAAAGATGTCATAATCACTGCATAACTCATCATACACTTGCCCATGGGTGATCTCACAACACCAGAATCCACATAAGGCCATTACACCATGTGAACTGAAATTCTTCCTTTAACCTTAGCTTAAGAATCCATAGGACCAAATTCGAACTTCCCGAGCCACCTCACGATTTGATTCTTATATATATACATTATATCAATCTCAACAAGTTGTATCAAAGTATAATTATACCCCCAAGATATAACCACACCATATACCGCATAACTCATAGGCCCATAGCAATATTTTCCAATCACAATAGCTGCTCATTACCAAACTCAGCACCCGGTATTATACCTACCAATAATAAAACCTTGTTCCAAACCTCGCAATATTGCTAATGATGCCAAAAACGTGTAGAAACTAATTAGTGACATTCTTCTTTCAAACATACCTGATATAAATTCGATAGCATTTATTCTAAGTCCAAAAACATGTCTCACCCAGTACAAGATGCTCGACTGACAGGCCACATCAAATATCGTCATGGACTTCATATGACGTGATACGAGCACCAATAAACAACCACTCATATATGATAAATAATGGAAAGAGAACCAAAAAGAGAAATCATAAGAGCATAATGATATGAATCCATCCCATAAGGGAGAAACAAAACACACAAAACGAACACGGGGAGTCACACCCAATTAAAATCTCATTACAAAGTGCAACCCAATCCACACATGATATCATTGCAGTGTGCAACCCGATCCACATACATCAATCCACATGGGAATACCCACCGAGCCAAAATGCTCATTTTGACTTTCTTATAGTGCATAAACATAACCATGGGAAAACATATAGCATAATGCTCTAGAAAAGGCCAAGCACGACTAAGGTGAAATAAGCAAGTCAACATCTCAAGAGCCATCTCGTTCATCATCGCCACAAAAGCCTAAACAAAAACCACAACATGCAGTTGAATAGCTGAGTCATCTTACAACTCATCGCAGCATAAGGAAGTAACACATGGAATTGATCAAGGCAGGAATAACATCCATTCCACCCGATGACACACCCATAGCAAATGATGTGCTGAGCAAACAAATCTAGTATATTAAGGAATACAAATTCACATTAGGCCTATCAATGGCCCCTCAAACTGATTCGGGCCATTACACGATAAGTGAATAGCCATCCAAAAGTCCACGGTGGCTCTAACCATATAACAAACAATCAATTGTCAAATACTTAATACACTTCCATAGTCCCCAACTAGGAGTTTGGTTCACCTCTCAGAAAATAAAATCTTCAAACTACGAGAATACCAAAATCCCCATACCTGATTTCCAACTCATTCCCTCATACGACTGACACATTACGCATATAAAATATCTCGTAGGAAATACTCCCATAACCTTCCACACCGAGCAGCAAACCTGAACATCAAAGGCTACCAACCGTGCTATATTTGTAATACAAGCCAAGCATCTACAAACCGATATACAATACATCTACCATAAAACCGCGCCCTTCTCAAGCGATACAAAGTAGCGCTAGCACACTCTTAAACATCCAAAATTTCTCTTACTAACTAGAACTCATGACCTCCCTATCAAATCTGAACTGCAACCTTGTTCCTTCAACCCCAATTCCATACAGCTCACTGTATCTATCATGCTTTGATGCAAAAACACAAGGATCCCGTCATCAATTCTAGATCAAGAATAGGATACACACTCTATCAACCAAAAACCATCCACTGAGTCAACTCAGGAGAAATCACAACACGCAAGAAATTTCTATGCCTAAAGAAGACACCAACCGCAAGTCTTGATCACAAATATCATAAGCTCTTCGGAACCCATGTGTACGTAACCAAGCCAGTCGAATTGAATCCCTCTAGATCTCCCAATTTAATGACCCGGCCAGTTATTTTGAGCATTTGCATTCAGTCTGGTGGTTTGAGGTCATTAATAGCTTCATATAGTGTATTATAACTTGCGTGTATTGTTGGTTTTGGTCTTCGAGTAATTTGGAAGAATAATTCTTAAATAGGAAGCTTTAAGTTGGAAGTGTTGACCAAGTTTGACTTTCATGTATTTGATCTCGTATCGGAATTTTGATGCTTCCCTTAGGTCAAGATGGTAATATTGGACTTGGGAATATGCCTGTAATTGCATTTGGATGCTTTTAGAACGTTTTTGCACTATTTGGCAAAAGTAGTTGAATTTCAGTTCTGGATTATGGAAGTTATGGAATAAGGGTATTGTGGGTTATCAGATATTTTGTTCTATGGATTCGAGCCAAGAGGGGGAGTCCGCTATCGACGATCAGATTAAATAGTTATGTGTTGTATTAGTTTCGGTTTTAGGCATATTTGAGGATAAGTTATGACTTGCAGAGGTTGGTTGAGGACGACTTGAGCAAGGAAATTTCTGGATGCATGATTGTTGGTTCCCCAAGTACACGCAAGTATACGTGATCGTCAAGTAATAAAGTGACTCGAGAGTCGGATGTCGAACCCACAGAGACTTACATTAACCGTTAACTAAGCAAACTAAAATCAACTTATTGTCCAAGATATTTAAGAGTGATGTTTTCCTATTAATCTACTATTGCGGAAATTAAACACGTAACCAAGAGAGACATAGATTCCAGGGTTGTGGTCGGTTTATCAATCCTATTGAGTTCGTAATTACACCTGTTAATCCAAATTTTCTATGATTGCTAGTTGACCGGATCGTTTATATAAATAGCATGTTCCCACAATACTATCCGTCAATCCATAATATATCAACCCTATATTCCTATGGTCTTGAATCTATCATGAACAAATATAATACGGCATTTAACTAAGCAAGACTGTTAGGTATATTCTTATCCAAACTGCGAAATCTTTCCCTGTGCCACGGGTTCAGAAACAAGCTCTCTCTAATTCTACTCTAATCTAAACACGACTTTCCCAAGCATAGCATAGATATTAAATAGAACTCAACTGATGGCCAAATAATTAAGCAATTATGCATATAATTAGAGAAACAACCAAAGATGATAACTCGAATTAACGGTAATATAATTAATAAACTTCAATATTCATGACAACCACAACCCTAGAACGTGAAGTTTAGCTCCACATAGATATGGTAGCAAAACAACAAATCATCTAGAAAAAGTAAAGATTACTAAGTTTGATGGAAGAAAGATGGAATCTGATGAATTTCGTCCTCCACGGCGGCTCCGTGCTCTCCCTAGGTCTAAAGTCCTCCAAAGGCGGTCCCCTAAATTTCTAAGAATAGTGTTTAATGACTATTTATATGTGTAGGGAAAAAACCTAGACGAAATAACCAAGTCCAAAACCAAAAAGGAGACAAAATAAGCTCGAAACTGGACCCGCGCGTCGCCACGTGGACCGCGTGACGCACCTCGCGTCAGGCTGCACGTCGCGAGCTTAAACGCGAGATGAGAGACTCGTGCCGCCTGCTTCCGCCTAACGTTGTTTCTTTCCAATTGAGTTACTTTGGTGCTTACTTTACAATTCTGATTTCGTTTGAATCTCGTTGCTTTTGAGTCCTGTCAGATATTCTCCAAACCTTCACTCTTTAATTCTTGTGACTACAATTGCATGCAATCATTTAAATACATGTAATATACTTCCAAAATATTTGCTTTGCTCACAATTTCATCTCCAATGTACCTACACATAAAATAAACTCAATTAAGCACAAATATAGTATAGTTTAGCATTAAACCACCTAAATGTAAGGTAAGTAATGCACTAAAAATATGGAATTATAGCCAAACATCAGTACCCCACACTTAAACGTTGCTCGTCCTCGATTCAACCAACAATTCACAATATCCTTGAGCACTTTGTATTTACACAATTGAGGCACACTACACTAATGACCATGGTTTATAGCAACAATTAAACTTTAGCATGTGCAATCACTTACACTTCCCGTAACTTATGTCATTCTTCAAAAATATTCACAACAAAGACAACATGCTCCTAACAATCCTAGCCTCAAAAACCAACTCAATGTCATAATGCACTCATGGCTTGAACACCCAACATCATAGAGAGAAGTCTAATAACGTTACCTATCCCTTGGGAAATCATGTGCCTTACAACAAGAACAAAGGAGTAAGTTGAATCCATACATTCAAATCAAATGCTCAAATATATTTTAAGGACTCATATATATCAAAGAAAATCTCTCACTCTCACAAAATAAGTCACATGCATGCAATTGGCACCATAGGCTTGCCCTTAATGTAAATATCTACTAATGTAGGCTTACTCAGTCTAAAATCAATTAGGACCTTTTTTATGGTTGTAATGTGGGCTGAGGGACGGGAAGGATATATTTAGGAATAGTGGCTAACCCTCCGAAGCACTTTAACACATCACATAATCAACTGTAAGCGTAAATTCTTCAATGGCAATTTTAATTTCACAACTAAAATCATCCCTAACAATGTTCCCTCTTTCTTTAAGCACTACTTTAATTCATTCCCACTAGCAAGAACAAAATATCAATTTATTCAACTAAATTTTTTTTTTCTTCAGATTTTTCTTCTTCTTTATTTCTTTTTTAATTTTCGCTAGTGGTGTATTCTTTTACAAAACAAATGCACATTTCTTCCTTTCACCGGTTCCACTAGAAAGTCACCCCACATTTAGTCCCTTCTTACTCCTTTTAGTGCTCATCTCACAATTAAAGTGCCTTAAGAGGTAAAAAGATCAAAACAATGTCAATTTAGAACAAAAGAGGTTTAGGCTTGTAATGTGGGTGCCAAATAAAAGTCTATAAGCTCAAAATGGTTAACTAGGGATATATTTTATTTGTGATAAGCATTAAACTCAAAAAGAACAAAGATAGCCTAAAATCATTTTTCAAACCGAGTATCACCTAAACTTTCGCTTCGACTCACATATCGGGCAAGTTCTAGACACAAGCACAATAACATGGACTATACAAAAATCTCACCACACATGGCACATGACTCACTAAGGACAATTTTATTCCGACTCTCAACAAATGCAAGTATTCACGGAGCCACAAGATATTAAGCATTAAGCACAAAGTGAACATAAGTCAAGAAAATGAGACACATGCGTCACAAAACATGCTATCCAAATAACCAAGGCATCATAAGCACATTTAGCACATAGGGAAGATACTACGCATGCCAAAGCCTAAATATGCTACTATCAAACAAGTCAAGGGCGCCTAGGAATCTCATCTTTCTTCCTCCATTTATTCCCTAATTTCTAATCTACTCTAAAAATAAATTAAATTTAAAAAGGAAAAACTACTACCCGGTTAAAACTACAACCCATGGAAAAGAACTGAGGCACAAAGAAAAATCACAGTGGATTATTACTACCTAAAGAAAGCTAAAAGACATATTTTAGATTTTTGTTTAGACTTTAATCCCTCAAGAAAACTGTCTAGGAGATCCATCGTCAGGAAAAATCCAATTTTTCTACATTTTTTGATTTGTTTTTTTATTTATTTATTTTCCACATTTTAAAAAAGATAAATTAAACTACTGAAATACTACACAACTACGAAAACAAAAATAATAAGCTAAAATCAAAATAAGAAGTTAACATTTTCTAGCATACTACTACTAATTATCTAGAGGAATTCTCCCACCTCACACTTAAAGGAGTGCAGTATCCCCAATGCACAAATAAAGCAAAATAATAACGAGGGTGGACAAGAAACTCCCTGAAAGGCCAAACGCCGAAGCAATAGCGGCTCACGGGGTACTCAGACTTCCCCCAGGCATGGTCCTTTGTGTGGGCACCCCACACTTAGTTCTCACCATCTAACTAGTTTTTGCACTCTTCCAATGGCTTTGCCTCCTATGCTTATAATCCTACAAAATAAAAACAGACACTACAAAAATAATATAAATAAAATAAAATAAATGCAGTAAAGCTGGGTTGCCTCCCATCAAGCGCCTGATTTAACGTTGCGGCATGACTTGAACCACTTTTTATCTCCACCTCGAACTTATGAATTAAGCCCCCAATAGGGCATCCAGTCTGTGGCTATGCTCCTTCGGTGGGGCAACAAAGAAAACTAAGCCAAGCAATAAATTTTCCACTCTACACTTCTTGGCCTTTAGATGAGGATTGTAATTTTTACTTTTTGGCACAACGAATTCAAGAATGTAAGCACCCCGTTCCTTGTCCATTGGCTCCTCCAAAGGCTCAGATGACTCGATTTCCATTTCATCATCCAAACACAATGTTGAAAATGTATGGAATGAGGACCAATACGTCCTAACTCTAAAATTGTATTACTCTTTACATCCTCATATTTACATGCACTAGAATCTTCAAATATAACATTATCTGCATCCTCGCATGGCTCTAGTGTGCTTTTCTCAACATGGGCATCATCAACAAACATATGCTCGAATGATTGACTCTCCATTTTTAGCTCCTCAATTTGGCGTATAAGCTCCTTTTCAACTTCACATAACTCATTACTATTTAGTTGGGCGTTAGACTCATCAACCTTTGAAATCAATTGAGCTCCCAAGTCGTGAATAGCAGTGCCAAATTTTTCGATCTCTTGTCCCAGTTCATCTCTTCCTTCTATTAAGTCTTTTATCCCATCTATAATTTTCTCACGTTGAGCCTCATATATTTCCAATCTTTCAGCTTATTCCACCAGCCAAGTTTGACTCATAATCTCCTCTTTTTCAAAATTCTCCTCTTGCTGGTAGATAGGCTTCAGTGGATCCTTGAGAAGGTTATCTACTCATTTCGGGAGGATCAGAAGAAATTTGGAGGCCGCTAGTAGACCTAATGAGAATGTGTACTCTACATCAGATCGGATTTGTAACTCAGTACAGCTATTATGGAAGGTTGTGCCATCGATTGGTGTTGATCTTATTCGTGTATGTTATGTTCCATGTATTGCTATTCTAAGCTACAATGGGTTGTGAGACTGTTGATTATTTACACACATGATGCAGTTCTGTTTGGGCCTTGTGGCAGAATTAAAGCGAGATGGCTCTTGGGGTGTTGAATTGTTGATCGCACCTTGGTTATGGTCTTCCTGTTTGTGGTATATTGTGCTATCCGTTCCTTCATGGTTATGATCACGCACTTCGTGTATTTGTTGTTAAGATGCATATGGTTGTTGATTATGAGAATCATGGCTCAAGGTATTCCATGTAGGACGGTACTTAGATGGTGTCACCTATCGCGACAGAGTTATGCTGGGATATGATCCTTGTGCTCATTTCGTTTGTTTCTTTTCCTTTGTGAGATGGGTTCATGGCATTGCGTCTTATGGATATATGTTGAGCTTGTGGGACGATTCTCTCATTTGATTCTCTTTCCCCTTATTGGGTACATTTGAGTTGTTGCTTGTTTGGTACATGGATTTAGATTCATTTTAGTAATGAACAAAACAAATAGGATTGATTATGTATCACAATTTCATCACTACATCGAAGGCTTTTTTGTAAATATATTGATAACATAGCTTGGTATCCAAACATAAAGAATTATGATCCTTCTTGTGTACATAAGAAATTGGGTGGGTATAGGGCATATAACAAAAAGTGTTTCCTCGATCATAAAGGAACAGTTTGATTTTTTAAACAAGCAGGTTTTGGCTTCTTTTTTAGCACCCTAATTCTCTTGTTGGCTTTGATACCATGAAATAAAATAGAGTAAAAGTCTTTCAAGAGAATAAATAAACAAATAAATAAAACCATTTTCAAGAGACAAACTCCAGTGAACCCCTTTCCTCCTGTTCATTGCCCTTTGAAAGAAGTCAAAATAAAAAAAAAGAATATAACGCTCTAGTCGAATTGAAAACTTTAGGCATTCTTGATTGATTGAGACAAAATGATTCCCTCCCTTGCACGTCTTGAAAAAATCATGCTTTGGGCATGGTATGTGGCTCAAGGTGGTGCTAGTGTGGCGTATTGGCCAAGCATCTTGCACTGGATGAGATGAGATTAATAGACCTGGAATGAGTGCCATCGGATTTTATTAAGGTATGTTTGTGAATAATGTCATTAGTCAGCTCAGAATTTGGCAATAGTTCTTATCGGGCGATAAAGCTCCACGTCTTGTTGATATGATGAGTGGCTATAAGTATCTACATGTTTCTTTCATCATTGGTAGTGTACGAAGGTTCAGAACTAGGTTTTAGTTGATATGAGGTTTGTTGCTGGTACCGGGTTTGTTATTGAGCAACCATTATGATCGGAAGTCATTGCTATGAGTATCTGAGGTATGTGTTATACCATGTAATTACACCTTGGGTTATGATTATGGCTTGATATAGCTTGTTCAGATTTATACAGTGTATAGATGCGATAATCGGGTCTTATAATGAATTTAGGATGTTGGAGATTGGGTTCTAAGGTTTATTGATCAAGGCTGAAGTAAGGATTTTTAATTAGGTTGTGTTGTCGGTCTTATATGGATTGGGTTGATGTGGTATCGCCCATGGGAGCATGTGTGGTGAGTTTGTGCAGTGATTTGATGGCTTTGGAACAACTCTTGGCACGTTCGAGGACAAACATATGTTTAAGTGGGGGAGAATGTAAAGACCCGATCAGTTATTTTGAGCATTTTCATTCAATTCGGTGGTTTGAGGTCATGAATATCTTCATATGGTGTTATATGACTTGCGTGTATCATCGGTTATGGTCTTTGAGTTGTTCAGAATTGATTTGGAAGAATGATTCTTAAATAGGAAGCATTAAGTTGGAAGATTTGATCAGGTTTGACTTTCATGTATTTGACCTCGGATCGGACTTTTCATGGTTCCGTTAGGTATGGATGGTGATTTTTGACTTGGTCGTATGCCCGGAATTGCATTCGGATGCTTCTAGAAGGTTTTTGCACTATTTGGCGAAAGTTGGCAATTTGAAGAATTGGAATGTTCATAAGTTTGACGAGGAGTTGACTTTGATTATATCCGGTTCGGATTGTTATTCTATGAGTTGGGATAGGTTCGTTATGTCATTTGGAACTTGTGTTCAAATTTTGAGGTCATTCTGAGTTGATTTGATGTAGTTCGACAAGAGTTTTGGAAGTTGAAAGTTCATTAAGTTTGATTTGAGGTACGATTCGTGGTTTTGATGTTGTTATGTGTGATTTGAGGCCTCAAGTAGGTCCATGTTATTTTTTGGAACTTGTTGGTATGTTCGGCCTCACATGTGTTTCGAGTTGGTTTCTGATCATTTTGGGCATATCTAACAGAAGGATTTTTGGTCCTGGTGTTTCCGCATCAGTGGAGGGCTGGCCACAGATGCGAGGCCGCAAATCCGGGCTACTAATTGCAGAAGCGTAAAAGGACTGGAATTGGGATGCCGCATATGCGGAATTGTGAACGCATTTGCGGAAGCGCAGAAGCGGTTGACGGGATGCAGAAGCGAGTTATTGCCTCGCACCTATGATGGTGCAGAAGCGAAAGGTTATCTGCAGGTATAAAAGGTCGGATTTTAGTGGTCTCCGTAGAAGCTGGATTTGTGTCGCAGAAGAGACGCCGCAGAAGCGACTGATGGTTTGCATATTCGAAAAGGCTACACAGAACATGATATATATCGAGGTTTTGGTTCATTTTATCACAACTTGAGATTTGGAGCTCAGTTTTGGGCGATTTTGGAGAGGGCCACATGGATTGGGGTAAGCATTTTTTACTCGATTTTGATTATATTCCATGATTCCATCTTCGATTTTGGCATTTGATTAATGATTCTAAAAGAGAAATTGGGGGTTTGTCTAATCTTTTCTAAAGTGAATAATTGGGTTTTGAACATCGATTCGAAGTCAGATTTGGGTGAAATTAGTATGGTTGGACTCGTATTCGAATGGATTATCGGAATCCGTGTGTTTTGTTAGCTTCCAAGGTGCGGGCTCGAGTTGACTTTTTGGTTGACTTTGAGTATTAGATTAAAGATTTGACCTTTATCGTTTGGGGTTGTCTCCTATAGCATTATCAAATTTTATGAGTTGCTTATGGCTAGTTTCAAGCAGTTTGGAGGTCGGTACGTGCGGGATGCCGTTTCTAGAGTTTTGATTTGACTTGCTTGGGGTAAGTATCTTACCTAAACTTGGTTGAGGCACTAGTTTCCTGGATTATTTGTGATAGTTACGTGATATGGGTGGCGTGCATGTGCGGGGTTGAGCCCAAGTGCATGCACCGGGGTATTTATTCATTCTCGGGGTAGTGCTTAGTCTATGATATGCCTTGAATTGGTTGCTAAGCTTCATGATGTGTATTTATACACCTGATGAACAGTGTGTTCCACCCATATCTTTCACACATTCATCATTGTATTTATTAATGACATCTTGTTTTATTCCCGCAGGCGAGAAGATCATGAGTAGCATCTGAGGATCGTGCTCCATACCTTGTGAGAGAAGAAGTTATATGCAAAACTCTCAAAGTGTGAATTTTTGCTTGATTCAGTGGCATTTTTGGGTCACGTGGTGTCGAGTGAGGGGATTAAGGTAGATCTGAAGAAGATTGAAGCAGTTTAGAGTTGGCCCAGATTGTCTTCAGCTACTGAGATCCGGAGTTTTCTTGGTTTGGCCGGGTATTATCATTGTTTTGAAGAGGATATCTCATCCATTGATGCACCTATGACTAGATTGACCCAGAAGGGTGCTCCTTTCAGATGGTCCGAGGAGTGTGAGGCGAGCTTTCATAAGCTCAAGACTACATTGACTACAACCCCAGTGTTGGTGTTGCCTATGAGTTCGGGATCTTACACTGTGTATTGTGATGCATCACGTATTGGACTTGGCATGGTATTGATGCAAGAAGGTGGGGTAATTGGTACGCACAAGTTGACGAGAGTTTGTACGTAGCTACTAATTATGCTATTGTCCGGGTAGTCTAGGACCCATATCATGCTATACTTGAGATGTTTGCACCCTTACTTGTTAATTTAATTGCTTAAGTCAGATTAGAAATTTATAAAAGAATTTTTAAAAGGTTAAATTTCACTTACTTGAAGTTGTGAATGGATTTGTGTTTCTTTAGAGTATTTCCTATTTGTGGAGTGGGCCGAACGCCTTGCTAGCAGCTAGATGCATCTATGGTTCGTGTCGTTCGACCCTCGGCAGTGCACAGTTTAAATATTATGTTGGATTAGGCCGTACGACCTCGGCATGATTTGCGTGTGATAAATATTTGGACCCAATTATATTTGATATTGCTTCATTGGCTTGCGATATAAATTGTTAGATGATGGAAAAATGAATTTGGGACTTAATATTTGTGAAAGGGTTAATTACTGCTTCCTGTTGTGGAGTTTCAGTATTTTTCATGTAATCCATGCTTAATTATAATTTTGACATATTATTGATAGCCCATATTAAGTGTCGCAGTCGACCCCTCGTCACTACTTCTTCGAGGTTAGACTGTATACTTACTGGGTACATGTTGTTTATGTACTAACACTAGACTTATGCACTTAAATGTGTAGGATCTAAGGCAGGTGCATCTAGGTATCAGTTCGGTGCGCACGCTTGATCCCGGTTACGAGACTACACGGTGAGCTACCCTTCCGAGCCGTTTTGCAGCAGCCAGAGTCTTTCCTTTTTTTTGTCATTGTTCCTTCTTCTCATTCAGACAGTAGAGCAGAAATCTTTTGTATATTCTACTAGTAGCACATACACTTGTGACACCAGGTCTTGGCACACATTAGTAGACTTGTGGTTTTGGTTTTATTTCTACGATTATGATTGCATTTAGCTGCATTCGTTTTAATTATTCTAAATTTGTTATTTATAAAATCTTTTAAATTAAGGAAAGTTATTTACTTGAAAAACTAATTAAAATGGGAAATCACTAGATTGGTCACGGTTGGCTTGCCTAGCAACGGTGTTGGGCGCCATCACGGCCTAAATAGAATTGGGTCGTGACCACATGGTATCAGAGCACTAGGTTCACGTAGGTTTCACAAGTTATGGACAGGCCTAATAGAGTCTTGTGGATCGGTGCATAGACGTCCGTACTTATCTTTAAGAGGCTATAGGGTGTTAGGAAACTACTCTTTATTCATATCCTATCGTGCAGTTGATGGTATACTAAGTTTCTTCCTCTTATTATCTCACAGATGGTGAGAACGCGCACGGCAGACTTTCCTGACCCGGGATGGGCTGCTCCCCATATTACTAGAGACTGAGGCAGAGGCTGGGGGAGGGCACCCGCTCGAGGTAGGGGATGAGGACATCCCAGAGTTGCCCCAGTTGTACCTCCAACGGATCCAGTAGAGGATCCCATTGTTGAGGAGCAGGGCAAGGTGCCCGTAGCAGAGCCAGCCCTGGTCGATTTCATGTCAGTACCGGGCTTTCAGGAGGTCATGAGTCATATGCTACGGTTCATGGATACTATGACCCAGGCTGGTTTATTTCCAGCAGACCCAGCCACATCTCAGACGGGAGGGGGAGCACAGACCCCTATTGCTCAGGCTCCAGGGCATACGGTTGCCGTTTATCAGACCCCGGGTGCACTACCCGTGGGCGGTGCCCAGCCAGTTGCAGTGGCGGCACCTGAGCCTAGACCAACTGCGGTCGGCGAGCCGCAGAAGCTATTGGACAGATAGACTAGGCGACACCCTCCTGTCTTCGGAGGTGAGCGACATGAGGATCCCTAGGACTTCATTGATCGGTGCAGGGATAGACTGCACAACATGAGGATATTGAAGTCCCACGAGGTGGATTTCCCTACTTTCCAGCTGGAGGGCAGGGCTCGTAGGTGGTGGCAGTCTTATCTTCTTAGCAGACTAGTAGGTTCTCCTCCCATGACTTGGGACTAGTTTACACATCTATTGTTGGACAGGTATATCCCACCCTCTCAGAGGGAAGAGTTGCGGTTCCAGTTTGAGCAGCTCCAGTAGGGTCAGATGTCAGTGACCGATTATAAGGCGAGATTCTCTGAGTTGTCTCACCATGCACTTATGATACTTCCTACTGAGGCGGAGAAAGTGAGGAGGTTTGTTACAGGGCTGCACTCAGGTATTCAGGCTACTATGGCCCGGGAGGTCGAGATGGGGACTTCCTATCAGCTAGTAGTGGAGATTGCTCGGAGGATTGAGAGTTACCGTCAGAGGGGTAGAGAGAAGATGCAGTGGGACAAGAGGGTCCGTTATTTCGGAGAGTTTAGAGGTGCCCCGGCTGGGGGAAGAGGTCAGTTCATGAGGGGTCAGCCCAGTAGGCCTACATATCCAGCACCGTCGCCTCCTTGGGGGGCTCCAGTGCGGCCCTATTTCAGTGCCATGTCGGAGAGTTCTTACCGCCCACCATCCATTCAGGGTTCTTCCAGTTGGTATTCAGGCCATCAGGGTCAGACTTCAAGACAGCAGACCACCGCACCGAGAGGTTGTTTCAAGTGCGGGGATCCCAGTCATGTGCGGAGGTTCTGCTCCAGGCTTCGGGGCAAGGCAGTATAGCAGGGTCATCATCCCATGATTTCAGCACCAGCCGTCCGGCCACTCAAAGCCGGAGGGCAGGGGGTAGCGGTTGTCCTAGAGGTGGAGGCTAGGTAGGGGGAGGTCAGCCAGCTACTGTTCAGACAGGCGGAGGCTAGCCAGTCGGCGCTCCAACTAGGTTCTATGCTTTTCTGGCCAGACCATATGCGGTTGCCTCAGATGACGTGATCACAGGTACTATTTCTGTCTACGGTAGGGATGCTTCGGTATTATTTGATCCAAGGTCTACCTATTCATATGTGTCATCTCTGTTTGCTCATTTCCTAGATATTCCTCGTGAGTCTTTGGGCACTCATGTTTATGTGTCCACTCCTGTAGGCGATTCTGTTGTTGTGGATCGGATCTATCGGTCCTGTGTGGTCACATTTTGTGGTTTTGAGACTAGGGCAGATCTCTTCTTTCTCGATATGACCGACTTTGAGGTTATCCTGGGCATGGACTGATTATCTCCGTATCACGCCATCCTTGATTTCCATGCCAAGACTGTTACCTTGGCGATGCCAGAGTTTCCTAGACTAGAATGGAAGGGTTCGTCTGTCAGTACACCTAGTCGGATCATCTCTTTTATGAAGGCTTGATACATGGTCGAGAAGGGTTATTTGGCTTATCTAGCCTATGTTCGGGATACTACCGCAGAGCCTCCGGTGATTGATTCAGTACTAGTAGTCTGGAAGTTCTCTGATGTGTTTCCTTCCGACCTTCCAGGCATGCCACTAGATCGTGATATCAATTTCTGCATTGATTTGGCTCTAGGTACCCAGCCTATATCTATTCCACCGTACCGTATGGCTTCGAAAGAGTTGAAGGAGTTGAAGGAGTAGCTTGAGGAGTTTCTAGCAAAGGGGTTTGTCAGGTCGAGTGTATCGCCTTAGGGTGCACCAGTGCTATTTGTGAATAAGAAAGATGGTACTATTCGGATATGCATTGATTACCGCAAGTTCAACAAAGTCACTGTTAAGAACAAGTACCCATTACCGCATATTGATGAATTGTTTGACCAGTTGTAGGGTGCTAGGGTGTTCTCTAAGATCGACTTGAGATCGGGGTACCATCAGTTGAAGATTCGGGACTTGGATGTTCCGAAGGCTGCTTTCCGTACTAGATATGGTCATTATGAGTTTCTAGTGATGTCCTTCGGCTTGACTAACGCCCCAGCGGCGTTTATGGATTTGATGAACAGGGTCTTCATGCCCTATATTGATTCATTTGTCATTGTCTTCTTTGACGACATTTTGATCTACTTACGTAGCATGAAGGAGCTCGAGCAGCATTTGAGAGTGGTGCTTCAGGCCTTGCGGGAATAGAAGCTATATGGTAAGTTCTCCAAGTGTGAGTTTTGGTTAGATTCTGTAGCATTCTTGGGGCATGTTGTATCAGGAAAGGGTATTAAGGTGGATCCCAAGAAGATTGACGCAGTTTAGAGTTGGGCTCGTCCTAGTACGGCGACTGAGATTAGGAGCTTCTTGGGGTTAGCAAGCTATTATCGCCGGTTTGTGGTGGGCTTCTCATCTATTGCAGCACCTTTGACTAGATTGACCCAGAAGGGTGCTTTGTTCCGTTGGTCCGATGATTGTGAGGCGAGCTTCCAGAAGCTCAAGACAGCTTTGACTACAGCACCAGTTCTAGTGTTGCCTTCCAGCTCCGGGATGTATATTGTGTATTGTGATGCTTCACGTATTGGTTTGGGTTGTGTATTGATGCAGGAGGGGCGAGTCATTGCATATGCTTCACGTCAGCTGAAGCCCCATGAGAGGAATTATTCTGTACAACATTTGGAGTTGGCCGCGATTGTTCATACTCTTAAGATCTGGAGGCATTACCTTTATGGGGTGTCCTGTGAGGTTTACACTAATCATCGCAGCTTGTAGCATTTGTTCAGGCAGAGGGATCTCAATTTAAGGCAATGCATATGGCTTGAGTTACTGAAGGATTATGATATCACCATCCTTTATCATCCGGGCAAGATGAATGTAATCGCGGATGCCTTGATCAGAAAGGCACAGAGTATGGGCAGCTTGGCATTCATTTCAGCAGAGGAGAGGCCACTAGCTTTGGACATTCAGTCCTTGGCTAATAGACTTGTGAGGTTGGATATTTCAGAGCCCAACCGAGTTCTTGCATGTGTCGTTGCTCAATCTTCACTATTGGAGCAGATTAGGGCCTGATAGTTTGATGATCCGCACTTGATGGTGTTCTAAGAGAGACGATACTACAGGGTGGTGCCAAGGAGGTTACTATCGGCGAGGATGGTGTTCTGCGACTCCAGGGTGGTCTATGTGTTCCTAATGTCGATGGCTTGAGGGAAAGGATTCTAGATGAGGCACACAGTTCTCGATATTCCATTCATCAGGTGCTACGAAGATGTATCACGACCTTAGGCAGCATTATTGGTGGCGGCGGATGAAGATGGACATAGTTGAGTATGTAGCTAGATGCCTATATTACCAGCAGGTTAAGTATGAGCACTAGAGGCCAGGTGGCCTACTCTAGTAGATGACTATACTTGAGTGGAAGTGGGAGTGCATTACTATGGACTTCGTAGTTGGGTTGCTGCGGACTTTGCGGAAGTTTGATGCAGTTTGGGTCATTGTTGACAGATTGACCAAGTCGGTGCACATCATCCCAGTTGCAACTACGTATACTTTAGAGAGGTTGGCCCAGATTTATATTCAGGGGATAGTTCAGTTGCATGGTGTGCCTATTTCCATCATATCAGATAGAGGCCCCCAGTTTACTTCGTATTTCTGGAGAGCAATATAGAGTGAGTTGGGGACCCGAGTAGAGCTCAGCACAGCATTTCATCCATAGACCGACGGGCAGTCGGAGCGGACAGTTCAGATCTTGAAGGACATGCTCAAGGCATGTGTGATTGACTTTGGGGGACAGTGGGATCGATTCTTGCCTTTGGACGAGTTTGCTTACAACAATAGTTATCAGTTCATCATAAAGATGGCTCCATTTGAGGCTTTATATGGTGGGCGATGTCGTTCTCCCATCGGGTGGTTTGATCCTGGCAAGGCTAAGTTATATGGTACTGATTTGGTGAAGGACGCCTTGGAAAAGGTAAAGTTGATTTAGGAGCGACTTCGCACAGCACAGTCCAGACAGAAGAGTTACGCGGATCAGAAGGCGCGTGATTTATCATTTATGGTGGGCAAAAAGGTTCTCTTGAAAGTCTTGCCGATGAAGAAGATTATGAGATTCGAAAGAAGGGCAAGTTGAGCCCAAGGTTTATAGGCCCATTTGAGGTGTTGAGACGAGTTGGGGTGGTTGCTTATGAGCTTGCTTTGCCTCCCAGTGTATTGGGAGTTCATCCCATTTTCCACGTGTCTATGCTCTAGAGGTATCATGCCGATAGGTCACATGTGTTCGACTTCAGCACGATTCAGTTAGATGAGAACCTGGTTATGAGGAGGAGCCAGTTGCCATTGTTGATAGGCAGGCTCGCCAGTTGAGGTCCAAGAGGATTTTCGATCTAAAAGTTTAGTGGAGGGGCCAACCAGTCGAGGAGGCGACTTGGGAGTCCGAGGAGGACATGCGGAGCAGATATCCACACTTATTCAGCCCTCCAGGTATGATTCTAGACCCGTTTGAGGACGAACGTTTGTTTAAGAGGTGGAGAATGTAACGACCCGACCGGTCATTTTGCTTTCCAGAACCCCGTTACCCTATATAAGACTCCCCCTATGTGCTTTTACTATTTTATTACTCGCGGGGACGGTTAGTTCGGGATTTGGAAGGGTTCAGGTTGAAATCGCAACACTTGGTTCCTTAAGTTGGCCTTAAAAAGGCCAAGTATGACTTCGGTCAACGTTTTGAGTAAACGACCTCGGAATTGAGATTTGACGGTTCCAATAGGTTCGTATGATGATTTTGGACATGGGCGTATGTTCGGATCGGGTTTTGGATGACCCGAGAGCATTTCGGCGCCTAATAGTGAAAGTTGGTTCTTTGAAGGTCTTTGAAGTTCTTTAAATTTGGTTTGAAGTAGGTTTTGGTGATATCAAGGCCCAAATGGAATTTCGAGACTGGGAATAGTTCTGTAATGTCATTTAAGACTTGCACGCAAAATTTGGTGTCATTCCGAGTAGTTTAAGTACGTTTTGGCGCATTAGGAGTAAATTGAAGAACTTGAAGTTCATATATCGATTCGATTGGTTTTGGGGTGTGTTTCTTGGTTTTGCTATTGTTTTACGCATTTCGAGAGTTTGAACAAGTCCGTATTATGTTTATAGACTTGTTGGTATGTTTGGACGGGGCCTCGGGGCCCCCGGATGCCATTCAGATGATGCGCGGATTGAGTCAAGACTCAAAAGGGGCTGCTGGTGCACCAGTTCTGGTGTGCCCGCACCTGCGAGCTTTTGCTCGCAAGTGAGAGCCCGTAGATGCATGGTTCGTGCCACAGAAGTGTCTGGGAGCATTTGTCCATGGACCACAGGTGCGAGCGAGTTTGCGCACCTGCGAATGCGCAGGTCCGATTGGGGGAAATCGCAGAAGCAGCTGTGTCCACAGGCGCGCGTCGAAGGTCGCAGGAGCGGTCGTGCAGGAGCGGCCCCAGCTCCGCAGATGCGAACGTTGGCCAGCAGGGGGAGGACCGCACCTGCAAGATTTTCTCAGCAAAAGTTGCACCGCAGGTGCGGCAGTGGCCTCGCAGGTGCGAGATTCGCTGGGCAGTGAGGTTGTTTTAAATACGGGACTTAGGCATTTTTACTCACTTCTTACACTTCTTGGGGCGATTTTGGAGCTGGTTAGAGAGGGATTTTCATCAACTAATTGAGGTAAGTAATTCCTATCAAATGTAAGTTAAATACATGGTTTATGGGTAGATTATAACGTGTAAATTAGTAAAAATCTTGGGGTTTAGATGAAAACCCAAGTTTTTTAAAAAAATGAGATTTGACCGCGAAATTTTTTATGGAATTTAGTAAAAATCATATATTTGAGTTCGTGAGATTATGGGTAACGACTTTCTTTGAAAATCTCCGAAATCCGGGCACGTGTGCCGGGGGTGAATTTTAGGAATCATGTATTTGGGGTTAGGTAATCCCTTCAATAGTTGGAATATGAACTTTTAAACATGTATTGATTTATTATTAAACCATTTGACTAGTTTTGGATTGTTCGGCACTGAATTGAGGGTTGAGCACAATTCATGTGCACCACATTGATAAACTCATGTGCTCATGCTCTCGTAGTATTCAACCTCACTCACCACGCTCAATCACTCATCACCACCCAATCACTCAACATTCTCAATCACTCAGCACCTCTCAATCACTCAGCACTCTCAATCACTCAACACTCGCACTCATCGGTACCTGCGCTTACTGTTGGTATGTTAGACTCCGAAGAGGCGGATCCTGCCCAAGCGCTAATATAAGCCAATCATGCATGCTGCGGTGTGAAACTCGATCCCATCATGAATCAATAACGCCTGCTACGGCATGCAGCCCGATCCCATAAATATCACTCATAATCAGGCCCTTATCCTCACTTAGTCATCAATCTTTCCAGTCTCTCGGGCTCACAAATCTCATGCCAATCATCCCAAACAATGATACATAATGTAACAATAAATGATAACAGAGACCGAGATATGATATAAAAATGATGAATGCGACTGAGTACATAATTGCAATTTAAGCAAACAACTCAACAACAGAAATGACCTCAGTGGGTCCCAACAAGATAAGCATATAGCCTAAACATGGTTTCTAACATGGATCACAATTCAATTACTCTAGCACGTAGAAATTTCATGCATAGAAACAAGATTAGTTAACTACACAGTACCACAAAATCAACTGAGTCATAAAACACACGGTGTACGCCCGCATGACCGTCACTTAGCATGTGCGTCACCTCAACACCAAACACATAACACGTATATTCAAGGGTTCACACCTTCATCACAAAGTTTAGAAGTGTTACTTACCTCGAACAAGCCGAATCCATCACCGAGCAAGCCAAACAATACTCTAGAAATGCCATCCCGTGCGTACCGACCTCTGAACGGCTCAAAACTAGCCAAAAGCAACTCAAGAACATCAATAATGAAAAAAGAAACAAACCCAATAAAGTCAACCGAAAAGTTAGATAGCATGAGGAAAGTACATCTCTATGCCTACATGTCAGTGTGTATGATAAGTCCTAAATGTCACAATACCGTATAGCATGAGAAAATGCATCTCTATGTCTACATGCCACGTATGCATGTCAAATGTAATGCACCACAGTGATAAACTCATGTGCTCATGCTCTTGTAGTATTCAACCTCACTCAGCACGCTCAATTACTCATCACCACCAAATCACTCAACACTCTCAATCACTCAGCACCTCCCAATCACTCAGCACTCTCAATCACTCGGCACTCGCACTCATTGGTACCTGCGCTTACTGCTGGTATGTTAGACTCCGGAAGGGCGGATCCTTCCCAAGCGCTAATATAATCCAACCATGCATGTTGTGGCATGAAGCCCGATCCCATCATGAATCAATAAAGCCTGTTGCGGCATATAGCCCGATCCCATAAATATCACTCACAATCAGGCCCTCAGCCTCACTCGGTCATCAATCTCTCCAGTCTCTCGGGCTCACAAATCTCATGCTAATCAGCCCAAACAATGATACATAATGTAATAATAAATGATAATAGAGACGGAGATATAATATGCAAATGATGAATGCGACTGAGTACATAATTGCAATTTAAGCAAATAACTCAACAACAGAATAGACCTCAGTGGGTCCCAACAAGATAAGCATATAGCCTAAGCATGATTTCTAACATGGATCACAATTCAATTACTCTAGCACGTAGAAATTTCATGCATAGAAACAAGATTAGGTAGCTACACAGTACCACAAAATCAATCGAGTCATAAAACACACGGTGTACGCCTGCATGCACGTCACCTAGCATGTGTGTCACCTCAACACCAAACATATAACACGTATATTCAAGGGTTCATACCCTCAGCACCAATTTTAGAAGTGTTACTTACCTCGATCAAGCCGAATCCAATACCGAGCAAGCCAAACAATACTCTAGATATGCCATCTCGTGCGTACCGACATCCGAACGGCTCGAAACTAGGCAAAAGCAACTCAAGAATCAATAATGCCAAAAGTAACAAACCCAATCGATAAAGGTTGAATCTTTAATCAAAAGCCCAAAGTAAACTGAAAAGTCAGATAGCATGAGGAAAGTACATCTTATGCCTACATGCCAATGTGTATGAGAAGTCATAAATGTCACAATACCATATAGCATGAGGAAATGCATCTCTATGTCTACATGCCACGTATGCATGTCAAATGTAATGCACCACACTGATAAACTCATGTGCTCATGCTCTCGTAGTATTCAACCTCACTCAGCACGCTCAATCACTCATCACCACCCAATCACTCAACACTCTCAATCACTCAGCACCTCCCAATCACTCAGCATTCTCAATCACTCGGCACTCGCACTCATCGGTACATGCGCTTACTGTTGGTATGTTGGACTCCGTAGGGGCGGATCTTGCCCAAGAGCTAATATAATCCAATCATGCATGCTGCGGCGTGAAGTCCGATCCCATCATGAATCAATAAAGCCTGCTGCGACATGCAGTCCAATCTCATAAATATCACTCACAATCATGCCCTCAGCATCACTCTGTCATCAATCTCACCAATCTCTCGGGATCACAAATCTCATGCCAATCAGCCCAAACAATGATACATAATATAAAAATAAATGATAACAGAGACTGAGATATGATATGCAAATGATGAATGCAACTGAGTACATAATTGCAATTTAAGCACATAACTCAACAACAGAAATGACCTCAGTGGGTCCCAATAGGATAAGCATATAGCCTAAATATGGTTTCTAACATGGATCACAATTCAATTACTCTAGCACGTAGAAATTTCATGCATAGAAACAAGATAAGGTAACTACACAGTACCACAAAATCAACCGAGTCATAAAACACACGGCGTACGCCCGCATTCCCGTCACCTAGCATGTGCGTCAACTCAACACCAAACATATAACACATATATTCAGGGGTTCATACCCTCAGCACCAAGTTTAGAAGTGTTACTTACCTCGAACAAGGTGAATCCAATACCGAGCAAGCCAAACAATACTCTAGAAATGCGATCACGTGCTTACCGACCGTTGAATGGCTCGAAACTAGCCAATAACAACTCAAGAACAGCAATAATGCCAAAAGAAACAAACCCAATCGATAAAGGTTGAATCTTTTATCAAAAGCCCAAAGTCAACTGAAAAGTCAAATAGCATGAGGAAAGTACATATCTATGCCTACATGTCAATGTGTATGAGAAGTCCTAAATGTCATAATACCGTATAGCATGAGGAAATGCATCTCTATGTCTACATGCCACGTATGCATGTCAAATGTAATGCACCACTGTGATAAACTCATGTGCTCATGCTCTCGTAGTATTCAACCTCACTCAGCACGCTCAATCACTCATCACCACCCAATCACTCAACACTCTCAACCACTCAGCACCTCCCAATCACTCAGCACTCTCAATCACTCGGCACATGCACTCATCGGTACTTGCGCTTACTGCTGGTATGTTAGACTCCGGAGGGGCGGATCCTGCGCAAGCGCTAATATAAGCCAATCATGCATGTTGCGGCGTGAAGCCCGATCCCATTATGAATCAATAAAGCCTGCTGCGGCATACAGCCCGATACCATAAATATCACTCATAATCAGGCCCTCACCCGCACTCTGTCATTAATCTCACCAATCTCTCGGGCTCACAAATCTCATGCTAATCAGCCCAAATAATGATACATAATGTAACAATAAATGATAACAGAGACTGAGATATGATATGCAATTGAGGAATGCGACAGAGTACATAATTCCAATTTAAGCAAATAACTCAACAACAGAAATGACCTCAGTGGGTCCCAACAGGATAAGCATATAGCCTAAACATGGTTTCTAACATGGATCACAGTTCAATTACTCTAGCACCTAGAAATTTCATGCATAGAAACAAGATTAGGTAGCTACACAGTACCACAAAATCAACCGAGTCATAAAACACACGGTGTACGCCCGCATACCCATCACCTATCATGTGCGTCACCTCAACACCAAACACAAAACACGTATATTCAGGGGTTCATACACTCAGCACCAAGTTTTGAAGTGTTACTTACCTCGAACAACCGAATCCAATACGGAGCAAGCCAAACAATACTTTAGAAATGCCATCCCGTGCGTACGGACCTCCGAACATTCGAAACTAGCCAAAAGCAACTCAAGAACATCAATAATGCCAAAAGAAACAAACCCAATCGATAAAGGTTGAATCTTTAATCAAAATCCCAAAGTCAACCAAAAAGTCAGATAGCATGAGGAAAGTACATCTCTATGCCTACATGTCAATGTGCATGAGAAGTCTTAAATGTCACAATACCGTATAGCATGAGGAAATTCATCTCTATGTCTACATGCCACGTATGCATGTCAAATGTAAAGCACCACCTTGATAAACGCATGTGCTCATGCTCTCGTAGTATTCAACCTCACAAAGCATGCTCAATCACTCATCACCACCCAATCACTCAACACTCTCAATCACTCAGCACCTCCCAATCACTCAGCACTCTTAATCACTCGGCACTCGCACTCATCGGTACCTGTTCTAACTGCTGGTATGTTAGACTCCGGAGGGGCGGATCCTTCCCAAGCGCTAATTTAAGCCAACCATGCATGATGCGGCGTGAAGCTCGATCCCATCATGAATCAATAAGGCCTGCTGCGGCATGCAACCCGATCCCATAAATATCACTCATAATCAGGCCCTCAGCCTAACTCGCTCATCAATCTCTCCAGTCTCTCGGGCTCACAAATCTCATGCCAATCAGCCCAAACAATGATACATAATGTAACAATAAATGATAATAGAGACTAAGATATGATATGCAAATGATGAATGCGACTGAGTACATAATTGCAATTTATGCAAATAACTCAACAACAGAAATGACCTTAGTGGGTCCCAACAAGATAAGCAAATAGCCTAAACAAGGTTTCTAACATGGAACACAATTCAATTACTCTAGCACGTAGAAATTTCATGCATTGAAACAAGATTAGGTAACTACACAATACCACAAAATCAACCGAGTCATAAAATACACGGTGTACACCCGCATGCCCGTTACCTAGCATATGCGTCACCTCAACACCAAACACATAACCCGTATATTCAGGGGTTCATACCTTCAGCACCAAGTTTAGAAGTGTTACTTACCTCGAACAAGCCGAATCAAATACCGAGCAAGCCAAACAATACTCTAGAAATGCCATCCCGTGCGTACCGACCTCTGAACAACTCAAAACTAGCCAAAAGCAACTCAAGAACATCAATAATGAAAAAAGAAACAAACCCAATAAAGTCAACCGAAAAGTTAGATAGCATGAGGAAAGTACATCTCTATGCCTACATGTCAGTGTGTATGATAAGTCCTAAATGTCACAATACCGTATAGCATGAGAAAATGCATCTCTATGTCTACATGCCACGTATGCATGTCAAATGTAATGCACCACAGTGATAAACTCATGTGCTCATGCTCTTGTAGTATTCAACCTCACTCAGCATGCTCAATCACTCAGCACCACCCAATCACTCAACACTCTCAATCACTCAGTACCTCCCAATCACTCAGCACTCTCAATCACTCAGCACTCGCACTCATCGGTACATGCGCTTATTGCTGGTATGTTAGACTCCGGAGGGGCGGATCCTACCCAAGCGCTAATATAAGCCAATTATGCATGCTACGGCGTGAAGCCCGATCCCATCATGAATCAATAAAGCCTGTTGCGGCATGCAGCACGATCCCATAAATAACACTCACAATCAGGCACTCACCCTTACTCAGTCATCAATCTCTCCAGTCTCTCGGGCTCACAAATCTCATGCCAATCAGCCCAAACAATGATACATAATGTAATAATAAATGATAATAGAGACGGAGATATAATATGCAAATGATGAATGCGACTGAGTACATAATTGCAATTTAAGCAAATAACTCAACAACAGAATAGACCTCAGTGGGTCCCAACAAGATAAGCATATAGCCTAAGCATGATTTCTAACATGGATCACAATTCAATTACTCTAGCACGTAGAAATTTCATGCATAGAAACAAGATTAGGTAGCTACACAGTACCACAAAATCAATCGAGTCATAAAACACACGGTGTACGCCTGCATGCACGTCACCTAGCATGTGTGTCACCTCAACACCAAACATATAACACGTATATTCAAGGGTTCATACCCTCAGCACCAATTTTAGAAGTGTTACTTACCTCGATCAAGCCGAATCCAATACCGAGCAAGCCAAACAATACTCTAGATATGCCATCCCGTGCGTACCGACATCCGAACGGCTCGAAACTAGGCAAAAGCAACTCAAGAATCAATAATGCCAAAAGTAACAAACCCAATCGATAAAGGTTGAATCTTTAATCAAAAGCCCAAAGTAAACTGAAAAGTCAGATAGCATGAGGAAAGTACATCTTATGCCTACATGCCAATGTGTATGAGAAGTCATAAATGTCACAATACCATATAGCATGAGGAAATGCATCTCTATGTCTACATGCCACGTATGCATGTCAAATGTAATGCACCACACTGATAAACTCATGTGCTCATGCTCTCGTAGTATTCAACCTCACTCAGCACGCTCAATCACTCATCACTACCCAATCACTCAACACTCTCAATCACTCAGCACCTCCCAATCACTCAGCACTCTCAATCACTCGGCACTCGCACTCATCGGTACATGCGCTTACTGCTGGTATGTTAGACTCCGAAGGGGAGGATCCTACCCAAGCGCTAATATAAGCCAATCATGTATGTTGCGGCGTGAAGCCCGATCCCATCATGAATCAATAAAGCCTGCTGCGGCATGCAGCCCGATCCCATAAATATCACTCACAATTAGGCCCTCAGCCTCACTCTGTCATCAATCTCTCTAGTCTCTCGGGCTCACAAATCTCATGCCAATCATCCCAAACAATGATACATAATGTAACAATAAATGATAACAGAGACTGAGATATGATATGAAAATGATGAATGCGACTGAGTACATAATTGCAATTTATGCAAATAACTCAACAACAGAAATGACCTCAGTGGGTCCCAACAAGATAAGCATATAGCCTAAACAAGGTTTCTAACATTGATCACAATTCAATTACTCTAGCACGTAGAAATTTCATGCATTGAAACAAGATTAGGTAACTACACAATACCACAAAATCAACTGAGTCATAAAATACACGATGTACACCCGCATGTCCGTTACATAGCATATGCGTCACCTCAACACCAAACACATAACTCGTATATTCAGGGGTTCATACCCTCAGCACCAAGTTTAGAAGTGTTACTTACCTCGAACAAGCCGAATCCAATACCGAGCAAGCCAAACAATACTCTAGAAATGCCATCCCGTGCGTACCGACCTCCGAACGGCTCGAAACTAGCCAAAGGAAACTTAAAAACATCAATAATTTCAAAAGAAACAAACCCAATCGATAAAGGTTGAATCTTTAATCAAAAGCCCAAAGTCAACCGAAAAGTCAGATAGCATGAGGAAAGTACATCTCTATGCCTACATGTCAATGTGTTTGAGAAGTCATAAATGTCATAATACCGTATAGCATGAGGAAATGCATCTCTATGTCTACATGCCACGTATGCATGTCAAATGTAATGCACCACAGTGATAAACTCATGTGCTCATGCTCTTGTAGTATTCAACCTCACTCAGCATGCTCAATCACTCAGCACCACCCAATCACTCAACACTCTCAATCACTCAGTACCTCCCAATCACTCAGCACTCTCAATCACTCAGCACTCGCACTCATCGGTACATGCGCTTATTGCTGGTATGTTAGACTCCGGAGGGGCGGATCCTACCCAAGCGCTAATATAAGCCAATTATGCATGCTACGGCGTGAAGCCCGATCCCATCATGAATCAATAAAGCCAGTTGCGGCATGCAGCACGATCCCATAAATATCACTCACAATCAGGCACTCACCCTTACTCAGTCATCAATCTCTCCAGTCTCTCGGGCTCACAAATCTCATGCCAATCAGCCCAAACAATGATACATAATGTAACAATAAATGATAACAGAGACTGAGATATGATATGCAAATGATGAATGCGACTGAGTACATAATTACAATTTAAGCAAATAACTCAATAATAGAAATGACTTCAGTGGGTCCCAACAGAATAAGCATATAGTCTAGACATGGTTTCTAACATGGATCACAATTCAATTACTCTAGCACGTAGAAATTTCATGCATAGAAACAAGATTAGGTAGCTACACAGTACCATAAAATCATCTGAGTCATAAACCACACGGTGTACACCCGCATGCCCGTCACCTAGCATGTGCATCACCTCAACACCAAACACATAACACGAATATTCAAGGGTTCATACCCTCAGCACCAAATTTAGAAGTGTTACTTACCTCGAGCAAGCCAAACAATACTCTAGAAATGCCATCCCTTGCATACCGACCTCCAAACGGCTTGAAACTAGCCAAAAGCAACTCAAGAACATAAATAATTCCAAAAGAAACAAACCCAATCGATAAAGGTTGAATCAATAATCAAAAGCCCAAAGTCAACCAACAGGTCAAACCTGGGCTTGCACCTCGGAACTCGACAAAACTCACAAAATCCGACAACCCATTCTATTACGAGTCCAACCATACTAGTTTTACTCAAATCCGACTTCGAATCGATGTTCAAAACTCAAACATTCACTTTATAAAATTTTAGACAATATCCCCAAGTATCTCTTTGAAATTTATAATTCAAAGGCCAAAAACAAAGATAGGTTCATGAAATATAATAAAAACTGAGTAAACAACACTTACCAAAATTCATGTGATGAAAATTGCTTCAAAATCATCTCAATCTGAGCTCCATAGCTCCAAATATGTAAAAATGATCGAAACCCCTGAAAATAGAGTACTTATAACCACAAGACGAATCAATGAAATGCGATCGCGAAAATACCATCGCGATCACGAAGAATAAAAATACACTGCTCCTGAAATACTCTACGTGATCGCAGCAAAAGCCTAGAGAACGAGATATACAAGGCCGATAGAACTACACGATCAGGGGAACAATGTCGCGAATGTGAAGAGGAAACCAGTTCAGCCCAATCACTACGCGAACGCGTAGAAGCAGATGTGAACGCGATGAACGCCAGCACTAACTCTATGCGAACGCGTTCATCCTCACGTGAATGCTAAGAACAAATTCACAGCAGACCAAAACACCCTTCACGATCGCGGTTAGACCTTCGCGATCGCAAAGAACACCAGAAGCAACAGGTAACAACAGAAAACCAGCAATGCAAAACCATTCAAAATGACCCGAACCATGTCCGAAACTCACCCGAGCCCCTCGGGACCCCATTCGAACATACCAACAAGTCCCATAACATAACACGTACCTACTCAAGGCCTCAAATCACGCATAACAACCTCAAAACCACGAATCGTGCCTCAAATCGAACTTAACAAACTTTTGAACTTTCAACGTTCAAAACTGGCACCGGACCATACAATCAACTCGAAATGAACTCAAATTTTGCACACAAGTCCTAAATGACATAACGAAGCTCTTCCCATTCTCGGAACCACAATCTGAACCCGATATCATCAAAGTGAACTCCCGGTCAAACCTATGAATATTCCAAACCTTAAAATTTCTAACTTTCGCCAATGAGTGCTGAAACCTTCTAGAAATATCCAAATGCAAACTGGGCATTTGCCCAAGTCCAAAATCACCATCCGGACCTAACGGAACCATAAAAACTCTGATCCGGGGTCAAATACTCGAAATCAAACTTGGTTAACTCTTCCAACTTAAAGCTTTAAACATGAAACTCATTCTTCCAAACTAATTCCAAAACACCTGAAAACCAAAACCGATGATTCACACAAGTCATAATACATCATATGAAGCTACTCAAGACTTCAAACGGCTGAACGGAATTCATTGCTCAAAACGACCGATCGGGTCGCTACAAGATGTACCTGGATCTGCACAAAAGTTTGCAGAAGCATAGCATGAGTACACCACAATGGTACCTAATAAGTATTAACCTAACCTCGGTAGAGAGTGACGAAGTCAGGTCAAGACACCTACTAGACACAGAAACTAGTGCAAGATATAGATATAATCTAACAACGGATAGTAAAGGCAATTAAAGGACAATAAAGCAATTTATCAATACAATGCTAACAACGGAAATAAAGCAAAAAAAGGACTGTAAAAGACTACATGTGATAAAACAAGAAGTAACTAAGTTCAATCAAAATGCAAATGGAAAGAAATAAGTTAACAAGAATAATAACCGTTCAACTCATCAAGTCTTTCCAAAATAGAATGTACAACAAGAATCATACCGAGGTACCACACATTATATTCACATTTCAAAAATTTACAGTTATAATCCTCCTTATATCACCGCGTGAGCCTTGTATTTATTTTTGAAAATATTTTTCCTGAAATAGCTTCACACGTTTTAGCCCCCTTATCTCACCATGTGGCTTCAAGTAATTTCCTTACTAGCAACACGCGTATACATCCCACCTTATCAATCCACATGCGTATCAACCCCTATCCTTATACCACCGCATGCGTATAAATATCATATCACAAAAGTTAACTCGCACCACACGTGCCCATATGTCACAACACTTGCCAAAATCAACAATACCAATGTTACCACAACATGTAGCCCATCAACCACAATGTGTACAAGAATCTCAATAATAACAAGAATGAATGAGACTTACTCAACAAGGAAAGATATCTCAATAATCAATAGCTTCAACCTCAATGTGATAATAGTTTTCATAACTTCAACTTCAATAACTAAAAATGAAGGTGTTCCCACAAAATGATGACTTCTAATCCAAGTGTATAACACAAGCTTAACAGCAAAAAGATAGTATGAAATAACAACTACTTCTAAATGCATAAGAATAATTCAACACGAAGAGATATCATGAAATAACAACTTCAAATAAGAATAATTCCACAACAAAAGAGACACATGACAATAAGAGAGGTAACAACGTCAATTAAAGCATATAAGAGCAAGTTTGACAATAAAAGATAGAACATGTGTTAACAACGTCAAGTAAAGCATGTAAGATTAATTAAACAACGGAAGATATAGCATGATATGACAATGTCAATTAATGCATGAAAGATCCTAAGATTCTAAACCGATTAAAGCATCACATATAAGGTCGTGTACACACTCGTCACCTCGTATACACATCTTCCACATAATTCAAATAACACAATTAACCCAAATCGTAAGGGGTAGTTCCCCTACTCAAAGTTAGGCAAGATACTTACCTCCACTAGGCCAAATCAGCCCTAAGAATAGCTTTTCCCCTAAAATCCGCCTCCGCGCGGCTCAAATCTAACAAAAATGACTTAATAACGTCAAACAATGCAAGAGAAACCAATTACAATTAATAAAACTATGATCTTTACACAATTCCCCAAAAGTTAACCCCGGGCCTGCCCAGTCAAAACCTGGGTCCAAGGGTAGATGCCGACTACCCATAACCCCATGAGTCCATATATGTGTTTTATTTTCAAATCCGAGTCCAATTCGACTCTCAAATCTCAAATTTTTATTTTTCAAAACATAGACAAAATTTTCCAAAATTTCTCTTTGATTCTCATAATTCTGATGTTAAATACCATATATAATCATGTAAAATAGTTGAAAATTGATCAAAATCACTTACCCAATGATTGTAGATGAAAATCTCCTCTCGAAATCGCCTCCTACCGAATCTAGGATTCTTAGATATGAAAAATGAGACCTAAATCCCGACTCCCAGCCCTTTTGTTCAGTTGCAGATGTCACAATTGCGACACATGGTTCGCAATTGCTAAGAATTCATCATGAATGTGGCACTAACAGCCTATGTGGGAAGTCACAAATGCAACATAGGCTTTGCAATTGCAAAGCCTGCTCCATTCGCAAATGCGATAAAAATAGTCGAAAATGCAAAACTACCTGGACTAAGAACTTCTTCACAATTATGATCTAGGTATCGCAAATACAACACATGAGGCCCCCTGCTATGATCGCAATTGCGATGCTGGTGTTCGGAATTGCGACACCTGAGACACTAGCACACCGGCAACCTGTATTTGAATCCAAACCTTTCTGAAATACGTCTGAAACTCACCCGAGCCTTAGGGCTCCAAACCAAGCATCCACACAAGTCTAAAAATATCGTACAAACTATCTCACGTGATCAAAATACAAAAATAACATCTAGAACTATGAATCGGGCATCAAAATGCATGAACTACAAAAGAAAAATACAAGAACTTCTAGGATTGCAAGCAAGCGTCTGAATCCTATCAAACCAACTCTAATTGACACCAAATTTTGCAGACAAGTTCCAAAGAGCAAAACGGACATATTCCAAGTCCCAAAATTAAATTCCAAACCCGATAGCCAAAAAGTCAACCTACAATTAAACTTGAGAAAACTTCTAAACCTCAAATTGCCAACTTTCGGCAAAACAAGTCAAATCAACCTTGGGACCTCCGAATTTAATTTCGGGCATACGCTCAAGTCCAAATTCACGATACGAACCTATTGTAGCCATCAAGTCCTCAGGTCGGTTCTCCTGTCTCCACTGGAATTAGGGCTTCAGCACCATAAACAAGTGAAATTGGAGTTTCTCTCGTACTTATTTTAGATGTTGTTCCGTAGGCCATAATACCCCTGGTAACACCTCAGGCCACCTGCCTTTTGCTACTTCCAAACGTTTTGTTTCTTTATACTGTTGAAGATTATTTTATTTGTTGCCTCTGCTTGTCCATTAGCTTTGGGATGATATGGCGTTGACGTTATTCTTTTGATTTTCCAACCTTTGAGAAATTCGGTGACCTTTGTTCCTACGAATTGTGGTCCATTATCGCATAGAATCTCCTTTGGAACCCTGAATCTACATATCATATTCCTCCCAATGAAGTCTATAACTTTATTTTCTCGTACCTATTTGAAGGCACCTGCTTCCACCCACTTAGAAAAGTAATCAGGTAGAATTAATAAAAATCATACCTTTCCTGGTGCTTGCTGCAAAGGACTTACGATATCCATTTCCCTCTTCATAAATGGTCATGCTGCGATAACCGAATGAAGCAATTCCGCCGGTTGATGCATATTATTTTCATACCATTGACATTTATCATACCTTCTTACGAAGTTTTACGCCTCATCTTCCATTTTTGGCCAGTAATACCTTGCTCTTATCAGTGTTTTTACCAGTGATCTTCCGCCAGCATGATTCCCACATTGGCCTTCATGTACCTATCGCATCCCATATTCAGTTTGTGAGGGCCCAAGGCATCGAGCTAATGATCCACCAAATAGTTTTCGATACAAATTACTTCTATCAAACAGTATCAAGCTGCTTGCATTTGCAACCGTTGGGATTGCTTTTTGTTCTCAGGTAATATTCCATACTGCAAATAATTCACGAATTTATTTCTCCAATCCCATATCAAATTATTAAAATTTTACTCATCCTTAGTTTAATCGAGTGCTGAGTGGAATAAATGCACTACGATTGTATTTTCTGAATTTGACAGATCGGCTACTGATCCCAGATTTGCTAATTCATCTCCTTTTGCATTCTCCTCTCTTGGAATTTTAATGTCTTTCCACACTCGGAATTGATGCCACAAGTCTCATAAATATCTCAAGTATTGCATTCATGTTTCTCTAATTATGTAATTCTCTTGTATTTTGATTTACCACAAGTTGAGAATCACTCTTGATTTCAGTTTAATCAATTCCCATCTCTTTTGAAAGCTCCAAGCCTGTAACTACTGCCTCATACTCGGCTTCATTATTAGTAATAGGTTAACATTTTATTCTTTACCTAATGTCACGACCCAAAATCCAACTAGTTGTGATGGCACCTAACCCAAACCGCTAGGTAAACCAATTAACAACAATCCAAATCAATTGAGATTTCCTAAGAAAAATAAATGATGAAATAACTGAACTTTAGACAATTCCCCAAGGACTGGTAGTACAAATAATGAGCTTCTAAGATTTAGAGTTTACAAAGCTAGTATGAAATAAATACATCATCTATCTGAAATGTACATAAATAGATTTTTATAAATCTAAAGCTACCATGAACAAGAGATAGCTATAACCAGAATGCAGGTAGATCTTCAATGCTAGCTCGCGCTATACACAGCAACATCAGCTCCAAAATCTGCACGCAAAGTGCAGAAGTGTAGTATGAGTACAACCGACCATATGTACTCAATAAGTTACAAGCCTAACCTTAGGTTGAAAGCAGTGACGAGCTTAGAGAAACGGTCAAAGTCCAACACCAATAATCAAGAACAATTCATAACAATATAATAAGAGCATTACAAGTAATAACTCCAAGACATGATGCTCAGCTCATTCACAGTTACAGAAAATAGGCATGCTTCTCAGATATAACAGTAGAAACCCAAATCTTTCACCGAAATCACCAAAATATGAGTATATCAGAAAACTGTGATTTTTTCCAAAAACTTTCAACAACAGATAAGATGTTTCATTATCAGATAGCATGAGGAAAGTACATCTCTATGCCTACATGTCAAGTATGCATGTCAAATGTAATGCACCACAATTATAAACTCATGTGCTCATGCTCTCGGAGTAGTCAACCTCACTCAGCACGCTCAATCACTCAGCACCTCCCAATCACTCCACACCCTCAATCACTCGGAACTCGCACTCAGCACTCAACGGTACCTGCACTCATTGCTGGTCTGTCAGCCTCCGGAGGAGCGAATCCTGCCCAAGCGCTAATATAAAGTCAATTTGGCCTGCCACGGCGTACAACCCGATCCCATAATAATAAATTTTATAAGGCCCGTTGCGGCAAGGGTATGTGCAGACTCCGGAAGAGCTCCTTCAACACAAGTGCTATCATAAATCAGTAAAACCCAATGCGGCGTGCAGCCCGATCCCATAAATATCACTCATAATCAGGCCCTCGACCTCACTCAGTCATCAATCTCTCCAGTCTCTCAGGCTCACAAATCTCATGCCACTCAGCCCAAACAATGATAACATGATGTGACAACAATTGATAACAGAGACTCAAATATGATATTCAAATGAATGAATATGAATGAGTATGTAATTACAATGTAAGCAAATAACTCAACAGCATAAATGACCTCGGTGGGTCTCAACAGAGTAAGCATATAGCCTAAACATGATTTCTAGCATGATTCACAACTCATATAATCAAACAAGTAGGGAGAACATGGAGGTAATAGGATATAACAGCAAAACAAGTCCGGTCATAGTCTAATAGTCAAGTAAAATCATGATTTACTCGGTGCATGCCCACACGCTCATCACCTAACATGTGCATCACCTTAATTCACCTTTCATAACACAGTTCCCAGGGTTAACTAGCCTCAAATCCAAATTTAGATATGTTACTTACCTCGAACGAGCCAAATCCAATACCGAACAAGTCGAACAATACTCTAGAATTACCATCCCGCACATACCAACCTCTGAACGGCTCAAAACTAGCCAAAAGAAACTCAAACACATCAAAATAATGCCAAAGGAAACAAACCCAATAGATAAAGGTGGAATCTTTAATCAAAGGCCCCAAAGTCAACCAAAAGGTCAAACCCAGGCCCGCACCTCGGAACCCGACAAAACTCATAAAATCCGACAACCCATTCTATTACGAGTCCAACCATACTAGTTTCACTCAAATCCGACTCCGAATCGATGTTCAAAACTCAAACATTCACTCTATGAAATGTTAGACAAAACCCTCCAATTACTCTTTTGAAATCATCAACCAAATACTAAAATCGAGTATATATTCATGAAATATAATCAAAACTGAGTAGAGAACTCTTACCCCAATCCATGTGGTGAAAATCACCTCAATCCGAGCTCCATAGCTCCAAATATGTTAAAATAAACTCAAAATCCCGAAATTTGATGTTTTAATGCACTGCCAGGCGTCCCTCTTCGCGATCGCGGTCCCCAACATCGCGGTGGTGATTCAATAAATATTTTAGCTCAATTTTTACCCTTCGCGATCATGAACATTCCCTCGTGATCGCGATCAACAAACTCCAACAAGCTTGCCCAACTCTTCAAGACAACTTCTAGTATAATAGCCATAACGTTTTGTACAAAACTCCAAATGACAAACGGTTTGATTTTCTGAAAACTAGACAACAAGGCTACAACTTTCATTTTTGGATCATCTCCAAAGTCCTTAGAGATTGCAAGATATAATCTTCCAAAGTCGGCTCAGTGATAGCAAAATTTCTTCTTCGCGAACGCGAAGCTCTCTCCGCGAACGCGATTCAGAGGCCATTTTTTCCATTTTGCTCTTCGCGAACGCGACCCGAAGTCCGCGATCGCGATGCACACTACTGTAGCCAAAACCAGCAACGAAAAATGGCCTACAAATGGTCTGAAACCACCCCGAAACTCACCCGAGCCCCTCGGGACCCCGTCCGAACATACCAACAAGTCTCAAAACATATTACGGACCTACTCGAGGCCTCAAATCACACATATTAACATCAAAAACCACGAATCGTCGATCAAGATCAATCTCTTAAGTTCATAAACTTCTAACTTCAAACCAAGCATCCGATTCAATCCTAACCAATCCGGAATGAATCCAAATTTTGCATACAAGTTCCAAATGACATAATGAACCTATTCCAACTCTCGGAACAACAATTCGAACCCGAAATTATCAAAATCAACTCTCGGTCAAACGTATGAACATTTCAAACCTTTAAATTTCCAACTTTTTCCAAATAGTGCCGAAACCTTATAGAAACACCCAAATGCAATTCCGGACATACGTCCAAGTCCAAAATCACCATCCGGACCTAACAGAACCATCAAAACTCCATTCCGGGGTCAAATACACAAAAGCCAAACTTGGTCAACTCTTCTAACTTAAAGCTTCAACAATGAAATTCCATTCATCCAAGCTAATTCTGAATCACCCGAAAACTGAAACCGACGATACACACAAGTCCTAATACATCATACATAGCTACTAATGCCTTCAACCCACCGAGCGAAGTGCAAATTCTCAAAACGACCGGTCGGTTCATTATATTCTCCCCCACTTAAATATATGTTCGTCCTCGAACGTGCCAAGAGTCATTCTAAAGCCATCAAAATCCCTGTAACTCACCTTGCACATACCCGAGGGTGATACCACATCACCCCAATCCATGTAAGCATGACAACACAACATAACTAAAGATCATTACTTCAATCTTAGTCCGTAAACCTTAGAACCCAATTTCCAACATTCAGAATCCATTACTAGACCTGAATCTCGCGTTTACACCATGCATAAGTCTAAATAAGCTGTATCAAGCCATATCATAACCCAAGATGAAATCACATGATTTACCGCATAACTCGCATACTCGTAGCAATAATTTTTAATCACCGTAGCTGCTTAAAAACAAACCTGATGCCGGTGATAAACCTCATATCAAATAAAACCTCGTTCAAAACCTTCGTACACTGCCGATGATTAAAGCAACACGCAGAAACTCATAACCACTCATCAGATCAACAAGTCATGGAGCTCTCCCTCCCTCGACAAGAACTATAGCCATTTTCTAAGCCGATCAGTGACATTATCCTTCTAAATATACCGCAATAAAATCCGATAGCACCTATTCTAGGTCCGATGACCTCATCTCATCAAATACAGCCACTCTACTGACATGCCACACCAATACAACCTTAAGCCACAAACCGTGCAATCCGTGCACCAATACGCAACAATTCAAATGCACCCAAAAATGGAAAATGACTCAAATGAGAGAACTGTCCCACAAGCTCAACAAGCACCACTACAACCACAATGCTACGAACCCATCATACATAGTAGAACCAAGACACACGAATCTAACACAAAGGATCATATCCCAACATAGCCCTGCTGCAATGCGTAACCCATCCAAATACCGATTCAGATGAAATACCTTAAGTCACCATGCTCAAAATCAACAACTACATGCAGCTCGACATCAAATACACGAAGTGCATGACCCTAACTATGGAGAAGCAAATAACACAATATACCATAGCCCGGAGAGAACATAACCAAGGCGCAATCAACCATTCAACACCCCAATAACCATCTCGCTCAAATTACGCTACAAGGCCCGAACAGAACCACATCATGTGTGCATATAACCAACAAATCACAACCCCTCGTAGCATATAAGAGTAACACATAGAACATATCAGAACACGAACAGACTCAACTATAACCGAATGACACACCTTTCAGCAATAACGGTGTTGAGTCAACAAATCTGACCCGGTGTAGAATACACATCCTCCTCGGGCCTACCAATGGGCCCCCAAATCAACTCCGGTCATCCCCAAATGGATAAATAGCCCACCAAAAGTCCACAATGACCTAACTATAGCACGTA